>NC_091109.1:15742065-16043152 GCF_024713975.1 Paralichthys olivaceus
AGATCAATGGTTCAGTTACAACCAGTATACTACTGTTTACTTCCTCTATTTACTTTGTATTCCATTTACATGCTGAAAAACACATATGGGTCACAGTGTAGAAATTGTTAAATAAAACTTTTGACTGTCCTTTCACTTTGCTGGGGACAGTGGAGGGGGCTGAGGCCTTAAGACAACAAGACAACAATAGACTTTATTTGTACACATTCACAAGGATAGATATAATCTTTTTTTTTTTTTAGAGTTTATTAGTCTAAGCCAAGACATATATCCTATATATCATCAAAAATCATGTACAAATACAGTAACAGAAAATCACAGAGATGGATGCAATTTAATATGTAGGAGCCTAGGTCCTATTTGAGTTCATTAATGTTTGAATAATAATTTAAGTTCATGTATTAAAATATATTTGTGTTGATTGTGGTAAAAATCTAGCCATTACATTATTTACAGTTAGATCATTCATATTGATAAGTTCATTTGACTTGACTTGAAATGTGTATGGATATTTGCAGGTTTAAAAATTGCCTATAGCACCTTAAATGCGGATTGATCTGTGTGCGTGGTTAAGCTGAGCGGGCAGTCACGTCAGGCATCATGGAGTGGAGCCATATAGTTTTTTGACCTCACTCGTTCACTCTTTTTATTTGTCTTTCTCTCGCTCATCTTTGTGTATCGTCAAGCTGGACTGTTGTATCTTGCTTTATTTTTTTTTAAAGTAAATTAAGAAAACTAACGAGAGGATTTGTGGAGTTTTTCCTTTGAGTTCGAGTTGGATAACGAGGGTGAGAGCGTCAAGCTCATGGCTTCATTGTTAAGGAACCTACATTAGTCAAAAAACTCGCTCTTCACGGATTAATGGAACGCGGAACGGCCTGACTGGAAACGGAGGAAGGAATAAGGAAATATCACGGTAACTACAAGCGGCAGGAGGGAGTGCGTAAGCCTGGCTACGGATCGTTAACTTAAGTCAGTGGAGGACGGCATCGCCGGTCCACATGAGTAAAAAAAAAATCGTCTTTCGGCTGAATGACGAAGCGGGACGCTGCGGTGCTTAAGCATTTTTATTGATTAAAAGTGGAAACATAGGCTTGTCATGGATAAACAAGACAGTGAAAAAAGGACAATAAAAATGACTGAGAAGGCTGTAGAAGACCACAAGGCTAGAAAGAGCCAGGCACGCAAGCACAAGTTCTCCCAGTTGACCAGCTTGACAAAGCATATTGAACAGTTAATGGACGATGATGCAAATGTTGATGCTGTAAAAAACAAGCTTCGTGTTGATTTTGCTGGATTGCAGCAGGAATTGTGGGACCTTAATTCTGATCTTAAAAAAATCAATGGATGAGGAGGAATTTATGCTTGATCAAAGAAACTGGTTTGATCCAAAACATAAAGTAATGGAAGACTTTTTCTGGAGATGCGAGGAATGGATGAAAGACGTTTTGAAACGTGCTGTGCAGGCTGAAGAGTGTGATAAACTTCTAACAGCTGCACACAGTAGGTCTACATCAACAAAAGTGAGGAATAGATGTGAAAGTAAAGCTGCATCACAACGTGGAAGCTCACTTTCGTCATCGTCTTCAGTCAGATTAAAGGCAGAAATGGAACGAGCATCATTAATGGCAAAGGCCGCAGCTTTACAGGGGAAGTTGGCAATAGAACAGGAAGAAGCAGACTGGCAGGCAGAGAAAAGATGCAGGGAGGCTCAACTACAAGCTGAAGAAAAGCAGAGAGAAGCAGAGTTTGAGGCCAAGCAAAAGAGGATCGAAGCTGCAATAAAGGCAAAAAAGGAAATGCATGCCATACAAACAGCGCTGGCTGAGTCAGACGCTAAAATGGAGGTCATAAAGAAATACGAAAGCACAAGAGAAGACTACAGCATTGATAAAGCTGATGATAAGGATGGTAAAACGGATACAAAACCCACCTTACCAACACCCAAACAAAATGCTCCACCAGCAATGAATCTTTTGGTTACATCTGCCCCAAAGACTGACATTAAAGAGCCATAGGGGCCAGTGCTTGATGGGC
This sequence comes from Paralichthys olivaceus, assembly GCF_024713975.1. Lineage (NCBI taxonomy): Eukaryota > Metazoa > Chordata > Actinopteri > Pleuronectiformes > Paralichthyidae > Paralichthys > Paralichthys olivaceus. The sequence goes on from NC_091109.1 coordinate 15,744,103, forward strand.
TCTGCCAAGCCATTTCTCAACAAGCCAACGTCACAGAGTACCTCGTGAAGAGTCACAAAGCATCTCTACTACCTGATCTTACCATTGCAACCTTTAAAGGGAACCCCATGGAATACAAGTCCTTTATTCGAGCCATCGAACATGGAATTGAAGGCCGCACTGGTGACAATCGTGATTGTCTTCAGTTTTTGCTACAGTATACAAGTGGACAACCTCATGAGTTGGTCAAGAGCTGCATTCACATGGAGCCCTCAGCAGGATATACTAAAGCAAAACAAATGTTAAAGGAGTTCTTTGGTGACGACTTCAAGATTGCGGAAGCTTACATAAATGAAGCTTTGGATTTGCCCACAATTAAGCCAGAAGATGGTGTTGCTCTCCAGTCCATTGCATTGTTCCTCACGGGCTGCACCAACACTATGTCAGACATTAATTACATGGAAGACCTGGACAACACAGCTAACATAAAGGCACTGACTAACAAACTTCCATACAAACTCAAGGAATCTAGGAGAAAGTCTGCTTGCAACCTGCAAGAAAGAACAAGGAAAAGAGTTAAGTTCAAGGATTTTGTTGACTTTGTGAACCAACAAGTAAAGTATCTCTTGCACCCGCTCTACGGAAACCTAAAAGAAATCACCATAAACACGAAAGATCCTGTGAGACAGAAACCGAAACCACAATACTCAGAGACTTTCAAATCAAGGAAAGTGTTCACAACAGTTGTTGTGCCCCCCAAGATAGAAAACGAAAAACAGACAACATCAAAAACACAACCTGTTTCAGTGGATGGTTTCAGCAAACCTTGTGTTTATTGTAATGGTGAACAACACAGCCTTGCAGTTTGCAGGAAATTCAAGAACAAGCAAAACAAAGACAAGATCGGTTTCCTGAGGAGTAAAGGTCTGTGTTTCGCATGTTTAAAGCATGGTCATATGAGCGGCAGCTGCAAACAGAAGCTTCAATGTGAAGAATGCTCCAGACCGCATCCCACACCGTTGCACATTACCAACAAAGACCCAAGAGAAGAAATAGGAAAAGACAACTGTGAACAGCAATCTGTATCAAGTGCCCTGGTACAAACAGCCGAAGCTTTTGGTGTCACTGGGGCTGGTAAAGACGATTGTGTTCTTTCGATCGTTCCAGTGTGTGTCAAATCACAAAAGGGAACCAAGACAGTGACAACATATGCATTTTTGGATCCAGGTAGCTCAGCTACTTTTGCTACAGAGTCACTGATAAACCAACTGAACATGAATGGACACCACGTGAGCATTTCGCTGCGAACAATGGGGAACGAATCAATTGTGACCACACTCATTGTGACTGGACTGGAAATCAGCAGCTTGTACAGCAACCAGTTTGTTGAGCTTTCGGAGGTGTATTCACAGAAAGACATTCCTGTAACTAAGGACAATATTCCCCGTCAAGAGGATATTGACAGTTGGCCTCACCTGAAGGAGGTGAGAATTCCCACTATCCAAGCAGAAGTTGGATTGCTAATAGGAGCAAATGTTTCCAAGGCGATGGAGCCACTGCAAGTGGTCAACAGCGTGGATAACGGACCATACGCCGTAAGGACAGTATTAGGCTGGACAGTTAACGGACCACTCAGAGGTGGAAGTGACACAATGGAGAAAAACACACTGACAGGGATTACTGCAAACAGAATCTCAGTGGCTAAGCTTGACGAACTCTGGCAGCTACAATTCAAGCAGGACTTTCCTGATGCTGGACAAGAGGAAGACGTTGAGATGTCCAAGGATGACCATCAGTTCATTAGCATGGTGTCACAATCTGCTACACTTAAAGACGGTCATTATAATGTTTGCCTTCCAGTGAAGAAGAAAAAAGTTTGCATGCCAAACAACAGGGCAGTTGCGGAGCAACGTGCATTGAATTTACGGAAGAGATTTGTGAAAGATGTCAAGTTTTATGGTGAATATGTTGCATTCATGGACGACCTGCTCAAGAAAGGTTATGCAGTGAAGCTTGATGGTGATGAGTGCAAGCCTGTTGAGGGACTAACTTGGTATTTGCCTCATCATGGAGTCAGACATCCAACCAAACAGAAGCTGCGCATCGTGTTTGATTGCGGCGCGAGCTTCGGTGGAACATCATTGAACCAACAGCTCCTCCAGGGTCCCGACCTTACAAGCTCGCTTGTGGGGGTGCTCATGAGGTTTCGCCAGGAGAGTGTGGCGGTCATGGCTGACGTGGAGGCCATGTTCCACCAAGTCAGAGTGAGCAATGCAGATACTGATCTCCTCAGATTTCTTTGGTGGCCTGGCGGGAACTACGAGATGGATCTCGTAGAACACAAGATGTTAGTTCAAATCTTCGGTGCTACATCTTCACCAAGTGTTGCAACATTTGCACTTCAGCAGTGCGCAACAGATTTTGCGGATGAGTTTGGACAAGAGACGGCAAAAACTGTCAAGAAAATTTTTTATGTAGACGACTGTCTTAAGTCGACCTCCGATGAACATACAGCCGTTATCCTGTGCACCGAGTTGAGGAGCATGTTGGCAAAAGGAGGATTCCGGCTAACAAAATGGTCAAGCAACAGCAGGAAATTGCTTAACTCAATCCCAGAAAAGGAAAGAGCACAAGGGTTTCAAGATTTAGACTTGGATGAGGACAATCTGCCAATGGAGAGAGCATTGGGCATCCAGTGGTGCGCCAAATCAGATCAGTTCAGGTTCAAGATCAACCTCAAGGATCGACCACACACTAGGAGAGGCCTGCTTTCCCTGGTCAGTTCCATTTTTGACCCGCTGGGCTTTCTCGCTCCAGTAATATTACCCGCTAAAAGAATCCTGCAGGATTTATGTCGGAGGAAGTATAGCTGGGATGAAGAACTACCAGACACGGTGGTCAAGAGCTGGAACAAATGGATTTCAAGTCTGCCACAGTTTGAGAAATTTGGAGTGGACAGATGCGTCAAGTTGAAGCAGTTTGGCACGTCAGTCTACGCACAGCTTCATCACTTTGCTGACGCGAGTGAAGATGCCTACGGAACAACAAGCTACTTACTGCTGCGCTTTGCAGCTGGTGAAGCTCAATCCACTCTGATCCTGGCAAAGGCAAGGGTCGCGCCCTTGAAGTCTCCAAATATTACAAGGATGGAATTGACTGCGGCCACAGTGGCTATAAAGATGGACAAGCTTCTGAGGAAAGAGCTTGAGCTGGAGCTTCAAGAATCGATCTTTTGGACCGATAGCACGGCTGTGCTAAAGTACTTGAACAGTGAGAGCACCAGATTCAAGACGTTCGTCGCAAATAGGGTTTCAGCAATCCTGGATCACTCTCGGACGTCTCAGTGGAGATATGTCAACACCACGCTGAATCCCGCCGATCTTGTCTCAAGAGGACAGACCGTGGAAGCATTTTTGACAAATGAGAGCTGGCTTTCAGGACCAAGTTTCTTGCTCAGCTCACAAGATCAGTGGCCTAAAAATCCAGATCCTGGCATGCTGGATATCGATGACCCAGAGGTCAAAAGAGTGACTCAAGTGCATGTCATTCAGGTACAAGAGCCCAAAGAGCTCAAGGACCAGTGGATGAACCACTACTCTTCCTGGACAGCGTTGAAGCGTGCTGTAGCCTGGTTTCTAAATCTCAAGGATTTGCTGAAAGAGCTAAAAGAAAAGAGAAAGGAGCTGAACTCACTTGGTGGAGAAAGCAGGATGATTGAATTCAAGAAAGCTGTCAAAGGAAAGTATCTGACTTGTGACAACTTGACCAAAGCAGAAACAAATATTGTGAAGTACTGTCAGAAGCAAAGTTTCAAAGAAGATTTGGTTATGCTAGAGGAGTATCAAAGAGTAAAGAAAAGTAGCTCACTCTTTAAGTTAAATCCAGTACTTCAAGATGGAGTTATGAGAGTTGGCGGTAGGTTGAGCCGCACGGCAATGCCTGATGACTCCAAGCAGCAAGCTATCTTACCTAAGGACTCACACATCACAAAGCTCGTGTTGAGACACATTCATGACATTACAGCTCACGCAGGAAGGAATCACATGTTGGCTCACCTGCGTCAAAGATTCTGGAGCCAGTGGAGCAATCAGAAGGTTCCTGTCCAAGTGTGTCATCTGTAAAAGACTTCATGGAGCTACTGGCAAGCAACTCATGGCAGATCTTGCCAGATGACCCTCCTTTTACAAGAGTCGACATCGATTACTTCGGTCCCTTCCTAGTAAAAAGAGGAAGAGTGCAAGTAAAGAGATACGGTGTTATCTTCACGTGTCTTGCTATACGGGCCGTGCACCTGGAAGTTGCATCTTCTCTCGACACAGATGCATGTCTCAATGCACTCAGAAGATTCCTTGCCAGAAGAGGACAAGTCAGAGAGATGTATTCAGATAACGGAACCAACTTTCGGTCAGCTGACAGTGAGATGAGGAAATCAATCAAAGAGTGGAACACCAACAAGATCGAAAAACACCTGCTACAGAGAGGTGTTCAGTGGCATTTCAACCTGCCAGCAGGTTCCCACCACGGAGGAAACTGGGAGCGGCTTATCCGTTCAGTGAGGAAAATCCTGAACATCATAGTCAAGGAGCAACGTTTGGACGAAGAAGGTCTCCATACCTTACTTTGTGAAGCTGAGGCAGTCATAAACAGCAGGCCCATCACAAAGGCATCATCAGACCTCAACGATTTAGAGGCCCTCACACCCACGTCAGTCGCAGATGGAGACAGGTTCAGTACCTCGCGGACGTCTTCTGGAAGCGGTGGTGCAAGGAATACCTGACGCAGCTCCAAGAACGTCAGCGATGGTTTTCCCCTGGAAGAAACTTCGCTGTTGGCGACGTGGTGCTGATCGTCGGCGACACTTCACCGAGAAATTCCTGGCCACTCGGAAGGATTGTGGAGACTTTTCCCGATAGAAACAGCCTTGTTCGTCAGGTTAAAGTGAAGACCAAGACCAACGAGCTTTGTCGCCCTATAATAAAGCTATGTCTTCTTCAAGAATCAGAAGATAACTGATGGACTGCTTGTGTTTTGAATGGGGTGAATAACAATGGACTTCTTTCAGAGAATGTTAGTAATATTATTTAGGCTCCTTTAATTTAAGTTGACACTTTTGAGTAATTGTTTCAAGGACATTGATAACAATTAGGGGCCGGTAATGTAGGAGCCTAGGTCCTATTTGAGTTCATTTATTAAAATATATTTGTGTTAATTGTGGTAAAAATCTAGCCATTACATTATTTACAGTTAGATCATTCATATTGATAATTTCATTTGACTTGACTTGAAATGTGTATGGATATTTGCAGGTTTAAAAATTGCCTATAGCACCTTTAATGCGGATTGATCTGTGTGCGTGGTTAAGCTGAGCGGGCAGTCACGTCAGGCATCATGGAGTGGAGCCATAAAGTTTTTTGACCTCACTCGTTCACTCTTTTTATTTGTCTTTCTCTCGGTCATCTTTGTGTATCGTCATGCTGGACTGTTGTATCTTGCTTTATTTTTTTTTGAAGTAAATTAAGAAAACTAACGAGAGGATTTGTGGAGTTTTTCCTTTGAGTTCGAGTTGGATAACGAGGGTGAGAGCGTCAAGCTCATGGCTTCATTGTTAAGGAACCTACATAATATTTAAAAAAAAGAGACACTGTGACACATACATCTGCCCGTCATTTATCTGGTCTTTAGTCAAACAGTCTCTTACCTTTGCTGAATAAAACCCCTCACATGTGTAAAGTAGTTGTAGAGCAACATCTGCTGTAGTTTGTTGTTCTTCAGTCACTGAAGTTGAAGAAAAAGTCGAGGAAGAGAGACAGAGATGAAGCTGAAACAGCGCCATAATGTTCAGTCGCCGGGAGGGGCATTACGTCCATAGTGATTTAGCACTACCATAGAGAATGAATGGGAACGTGTTAGGGGACGTTTAGCGCAGAAGGCCTGTGTTCGATTCCCGGCAATAGACTATTTTTAGCCAATTTTTTGTATTTCGAAAGTTTAGCAGATGTAATGTCAACATGTACTTCTGGAATTGGTTTATTTGTGTAACAGACAATGAAAACCATTTGAAACTTTTTTCTTGAAATATCACTTTTGTAATAATAAGATAGTAAAGTGGGCAATGACATTGACTTGAAATTGAGAGCAGGCACTGCAAGTCAGAACTGTTCATCAATAGGCAACACAAGCACAGCATTCTGTTTACACGGTATATTTTAGAAGCTCATAGAATCAAGACTGTTCCCTTCAAGTCTAAATCACACGCTTTTAGCCCCACCCTGCCCGAGGTGTGAGTTGTTGGGCCATGAAGAGGTATATCGTTATCGTGGTAAAAGGCTCAAAGTTAACTAGGAAGTGATTCTGAGATTTACACACTTCCAGCACTACCAATTATTCTTTCAAAATGACATTACAAGCGTGGATACGTCATGAGCCATAGCCATCCATATTTATGCTGCTACAGGCCTAGACGGCTGGGGGATCACCCATCAGGCACCAGAAACCAGCACCTTCTCTCTTCTCTCTCTGCCTTGTTTATTTTATTGTATCTTATTACATGTCTCTAATTCCTTGGGTCTTCTCCTCCCCTCCTTGGTCCATGCTGTGCGGCTCTCTGGAGCCCATCATGGCTCGGGTCCTGATGAGGGATGGACCTAGTGAGGTCACCGGTTTGTCGCAGGGCTAACATGGAGGATCATGCAACCACCAGCACTCTCACCTGAGGACCTCTCACCTTTGGAGCCATGTTTACTACTACTGCACATGTTGGACCATGAGGGAGGTAGGAGTGCCCGGAGGGACCAACGCGCCTTTGGAAGACCATGCCAACATCCACGTGGAGATTCCCGGGCTGGATTCAAGCCCATGACCAGAGACTGTGACTCCAACCCCCCTTTATTTCCTTTTGTTCCCCTATATATTTTTTTATCCCCACCCTCACCTGTTTATAATGCATGAAAATCTAACTTAACTGATTAAAGCTTTTGACAAGACCAGTTGATGCAGTCGTAGATGCCGGTTTTTTACCGCCGACTTATTGATGCGTTTTGAGTACCTGTAGAAGGCTCTGATATGGATGATACCTCATCCTGTTGCCCCTCCATAGATGTTTCTTTAGTTGTCTGGAGATATTGATGACAGATATCAGACTGATGAAATCAAGTAAAAATAAATGTTCTAATATAGTCAATATCTTTCATGTGTGCATGTGGCAGTGTAGATGTATTTCACTAAATCTGAATGAATTTGAATTACTGTATTTAATGCAATATAAATTATGTTAACGACAAAGCAAGATGGACTACATGTTTATGTATGTGAATTTTTGTATGGTAAGAGCATGTCCTTTATGAGAACTATCAGTTATACAAAGAATCATTTTGACCACCTAGCATTTCCACGGCCAGTCTGATTCACCATAATTATAGGTGATCTCCTCTCCTCGACTTATGTCACTGTGGCGGTGGGGTATGGTTAGCGCGCCAACTGCTGGACAACAGGGAGGAGTGGCTCAGCCGGTGATCCCACAGCTGTGCAGAATCAGGTGATCAGGGCAAACAATAAAAGCATGCTGGCGTCCTGAGACCAGCGAGGAGCGGCAGACGCGGGGACTTTGGCGTGCGTGTGTGTGTGGATTAAAAGACCCCCGCCAAGATAAAGATATCTATATATCTATATATATATATATGTGTGTGTGTGTGTGTTGTTGCCAAGGGAGGCAACAGAAATAAAAGACTGTACAAACGCCATTCTCTCCTCCCGTCCTTCCCCAGAGTGGGCCGAGTATCCCACAAGTGGTGCCAGAACAGGGACCTGAGAGAGGAGAATGGAGGGACAAAGCGGCCTGGAACACGCCATACAGTGCCTGGCGGCAATGCAGCAGAGCACCGCAGTGCTGCAGCAGCAGCAAACCCAGGCACTCGCCAACATCGCGGCAGAACAGCGGGAGGACCGGGCTCTCCTGTGGGAGTTGATCCAGCGTCTGGGGACTAGCTCCCGGCGGCCGCCGGCGGTGACCCTCCAGAGGATGATCCCGGAGGACGACACAGAGGCGTACTTAGACCTCTTCGAGGGCACGGCGGGGGCCTGCGGGTGGCCGGCTGGGGGAACTCCCATTATGCACTGAGCACTTCATCACTTCCCTCTGTCTCTCTGTCTCTCTGCCCCCCCACACCTGTTTATTTATTTATTTATTTATTTTAACATGTCATCATGTCAAAGTGTCACTTTGTCCTCCCATAGTCCCTCTGGCTCTTCTCTCTCTCTCGTTTCAGATAACTCTGGCACCGGGACTGCAGGACAACAAGGACTACCATCACCATTGTTATCATTAATTACAATAACTCAGTAATTCATTAATATATATAATCCTGTTGTAGATCACTACATTGTTATTGTTATAGTCAGCCCTGATACTGATGGTGCCCAATTGTTCCCGGTCTCTCTCTCTCCACCTCATCTCTCTCTTCTCTCCCCCACTTTCCACCCATCTCTCCTTTCCTCCCCCCTTACTTTTCTTTCCTCACCCCAACTGGTCGAGGCAGATGACTGCCCACATTAAGCCTGGTTCTGCCAGAGGTTTCTCCCTGTTAATGAGGGAGTTTTTCCTCCCCACAGTGCTTGCTCATTGTGGGAACTGTTCGGTTTCTCTACGTTAATATTGTTTTAAGGTCTTGAACTTTAAATGTAAAGTGCCTTGAGATAATGTAAATTATGAATTGGCTCTATATAAATAAAATTGAATTGAATTGAATTAATGAGACAGATGCTCAAGAGAATCTGGATAACAAGAATGGACCTCACTAAGGAGGGGCCCCCATATTTCATCTGAATTTCCCCTCAACCCACGGGGGAAACATGGGGGGCAAGTGCCTACCGTTGTATTCTTAGTTCGATTTTTTTTTATTGCTGAGTTGCTCAATGTTCTTTGGGCTATTGTTTGTTCTCATGGTATATAATATATATATATATTTATCATGGAGTATAATGCCATTTTCCAAAGCTATAAATGAACAGCATATCGTTAGTGTCGTTAAATGTTAATGGGTTAAATAATCCAATTAAAAGGACTAAGATAATTTTGAAAATGAGAAAACTTAAGGCTCAAGTTATCTTCATGCAGGAAACACACCTTTCCCAGGAAGAGCATGAAAAGCTGAAGAAATTTGGTTTTAGAAACACCTATTACAGTACTTGTAAACAAAGCAACAAAAGAGGTGTGGCAATACTTATACAAAACTCAACTAAATTTGAATGTCTAAAAGAAATCAAGGATACAGAAGGACGATATATTATAGTGAAGGGGAAACTACAGGAAGAGATGGTTACGTTAATTAATGTATATGCCCCTCCAGAGAGTACTAAACAATTCTTTAAATCATTATTATCACCAGTCATGGCCTTAGAATCTGAAGGTATAGTGATATGTGCTGGTGATTTTAATATGATAATGGATCATAGGGTAGACACAACAAGTATAAAAAGAAATAAGACACATATATCTAAATTTGTAAACATGTCGTCGAAGGAACATGGACTGGTTTATGTATGGCATGAACTGCATCCGAAGGAAAAAGACTATATACATTACTCTACTTTATATAACACCCCTCGCCCGGGGAGTAACTCAATGTAGAACCGCCACTGCCCTTAAGGAAGGTAGATTGCCACCCTTGTGTAATGAAGCAATCATATCTGTAATCCCCAAGGAGGGTAAAGACGCAGAATATTGTAACAATTACAGACCCATTTCTATGCTCAATGTAGATTACAACATATACACATCCATTATAGCAAGGAGAGATCAGAATTTCATGACAGAATTAATTGACGAGGACCAAACTGGATTTACTACAGGACGACAAACATTAGCTAACATAAGAAGGACCCTGCAAATAGTAAACTCGATACAAATGAAGGAAACTAAGGCTATATTGCTGAGTCTTGATGGCGAAAAGGCTTTCGATGGCATAAATTGGATATTTGTATATTTAACATTAGAACGTTTTGGATTTAACAAAGAAGCCATTAAATGCATCAATACAATATACCAGAATCCTATAGCTAGAATAAAAATTAATGGTAGTCTAACAAAAAGCATAAAGCTACAGAGGGGAACACGCCAAGGATGTTGCCTGTCCCCTCTCCTCTTTGACTTATACATTGAACCTCTGGCGCAGGCTATAAGACAGTGTGAGGGAAATAAAGGGAATACATATTAAAAAACAAAAACATGTAATAAGTCTGTTTGCAGACGATGTAATAATATATTTAGAAAGACCTGATACAAACCTAACACATTTAAGTATATAAGTATATACGGAGACCACTCATTATATAAAACAAATGTGAATAAAACACAGAGTCTGGCTTTTAATTATACCCCTTCCCAAGAAATTACAAATGCTTATAAATGGAAATGGAACTCAGAAAGCATAAAATATCTTGGGGTAACCCTAACAAAACAGATAAGCCATCTTCAGAAGATAATTCCAGCCATGTTTCCATTGTGATCAGATTCATATACAAATTAAGAGGATATTGAGAGATGGTCGACCATATCACTGGAGTTCAGTTCAAAGATTGACATTATTAAAATGAACATTTTCCTGAGGCTGTTGTATTTCTTCCAATCCCTTACTGTCAAGATACAGTTAGAAAGATTTAAAACCTGGGACAAAATGATATCGCGGTTCATTTGGAGTGGTAAAAAACCAAGAATAAAATATAGCACGCTACAACTGGCTAAGAATCGGGGGGGTATGGCACTCCCAAATTTAAAGGATTATTATGAGGCAGCACAACTTGGTCAAGTGGTGTGACAAGCATTATAACTCCAAATGGAAAGAGATTGAGATGAGGGTGGCTAACAAACCAGTGCAATCCCTTTTGGGCAACATTACATTGATAAAAACTACTAAAAGGTTCAATAGATCCAATAACCTCCCACACACTGACTATCTGGGCTGATTTCAATAAAAGGCATAGATTGGAAAAGAAAGTGAGATTGTTGAGCTGGATTGCATATGATGAAAGATTCAAGCCAAACTTGAGTGACCTGACATACAGGAACTGGGAGAGGAAGGGAATCACTGCCATGTGTACAATACTAAAGAATGGAAACATAATGTCTTTTCAGGACCTTAGAGAAATGTATGGATTAAAAAATTAGGATTTTTTTTAGATAACTACAGCTAAGGGATTATATTATAAGGGAAATAGGGAGCGCAAAAATATTAAACGGAGTGATAGATGTACAAATGCGAGTATATAATGGGTCAAAAATCAAGGTGGTATCTGTGTTATATAAAAACCTCAGAGACTGTACGAGTGCTTCAACTGATTACATTAGGGCTAGATGGGAGACAAGGCTGGTCCTGCAGTCAGGCCCCCAGTTCAGCCAGGCAGGGCCTCACAACCAGACACAGGTTAGGTACTAACTATAGGTTAGAGAGCGATTCAGAGGAACTTTATCAATACCTGTATCAAGAAAGATACTTATTAATGGAGGAGGTCGTAATTCATGATTACTCAGAGTAGTGAACCTGACTGAGTATAGAGACTTATTATAATGGCCCAGTAAAGTATATGAGTTGCTTATGGACGAGGCAGTTATGTGATCCTGTAAGATAACTATAGAATAGATTTTTTTATTTGTATCTGAAAGAACATAGTTCCAAAGAAATCAGGTGTAATCATGACAGTGGATGTATAGTATATAGTATATAGAAGCATAGGAAGTGTCCATATCTCCATTTAGCTCAAAATCACAGTGAAAAAATATCACAACAAAACAGCTTCTAAATAAAAGTATTAGATTCTTGTGTAACCCAGGTTAAAAATCTGTATTAAAAACAATAAATTAGTTGATTGAATGAAGAAAAGTGAAATTCATGGTGGAAAAATCAATTCATTAATACTACGTTTTGGTTAATAATAAAAAACAGATGTTTATCTAAAAGGAGAGATAGAACCATAATAAAATAATTTATAGAGAGTTTTAGTTTGAAGGAGACGGGTTGGAGACGGTCTGTCACCCAATCAGAAAAGAAGCCCCGCCCATTGAGCTGATCGGAGCAGGTTCACTTCCTCTGAAGTTGCCGGGAAGAGAGAGAGCAAGGCGCATTAAACAGACACTCACCATAGGAAGATAAAACAAGAAAAGTGGATCAGACTCGGAAAAGCTGCCGAAGAAATCTCCCGGGACGACCAGGACCTGTGTGAGCACAGTCGGAGGAACCTCTCGGGAAGAGAAACGCATCGGTGAGCGGCCGTCTTGATGTGCTAGGCTAATAGCTAATGCAACGAGTTAAACCGTTAGCATAGGAGCTAACATCAGAGCACCTAGCTCCGGTGCTGATTGGCGCGAGAGAGACACACTACGACACACCATACATTAATGCTGAAGCCCTGATCCGACATTTTAAAGGTGCATTGTGAGACATTTGTTGGCTCCTTTGTTGCACATAGAGCTGTATTATGTGTGTGTTTAGCACCTTATTTGTGCATTCTAAGCTCATCCAGCCATATTTTATTAGCTGTGCACATTACATGTTTTTCTTTCTAGATGATTGATATTGTTTTATGTGCTAATTACGATGTAAAGAGCACAGGATATTTTGATACTGTTGATTTGGAGTGAGGAAGATTATTTCAATAACATAATGTGATATTTTGAGTGTTGCTTATTTTATTACTGAACATTGTGATAGCATGTTGCAACAGTAATTGAGTAAAATTGTTATTCTCTATTAGGCCTAGGACGATAACAAATTTTGCTGGACGATATATTGTCCCACGAATTATTGCCGATAAACGATATGATTGTCAACATGATAATATATCATAATAATGCACACCCTTTCAAATACAATAAACTTTTATTTTTCAGTAATTTTTTACCATCGTAATTGTAATTTCAGGAACGTTGAAATATCCTAAATAAATAAAACAAACAAAAAATAAAATGGACTCTCAGTCTCTGTTAGCAAAAACAGCACTCAAATATAAAACCACACACAACCAAGACAATAAATAAAATGGCTTATCAAGTCTCGATTAACAAAATTGCACTTCAATAAATACTGAACATTTAGGCCGTTTGTGACATGTATTTTCTCGCAGGCAATTCGTTCTGTCTGTCAAACGTTTGCAGCATCTCTCTCAATGCTGGTTTTTCAACTGTACTAAAGGGCAGCATTTCTTTTGCGATGCAGCGAACTACACTTTCTGTGAGCGCACACCATTTTTGCTCCATTTATATTTACTTTGTCGACCAAACGCCTCACTGAGTGTTGACTTTCGGGACGAAGGCTCTGCATCTTGAGGTGCACTTTTTTTTCCCCAGCTGGGAACACTGGGTCGGGTGGTTGTGCTTTAGGTGGGCATGCAACTTTGTTGTGATGCTTTTTTTTGTTGCCACCACTTTTGAACTGGCTCGTCCGTGTTGATGGGCTCACTTTGCTCATTCGGTTATTACAGATGTGGTAGAAAGACATTTTTTTGTACAATGTTTATTTTTTTTAGTACATCAGTTTGGCTGAAATCTGTGGTGCTTCCACCTGCTGAACACAGAATAAACTATAAGTACCAGTCTTGGCTGCTTAACACAGCTGATATTACATGTGTAAAAATTATTGTAGGCTATTGTATTGTACAGTATCTGTAAATAATCGTGTTTCTCCTCTGTTCCTTAATATCTACAGATATGACAATGATTTCAGCATAAAACATCCTTTACTGTGACTTTTTTCATTTCATTACATGAAGCACTGCAACACCTGATGTCCTCTGAATCCACTGTGGCAGCAGCAACAAGGTGGAGATCGGCAGCTTCAGGCTGGTCAACATGTTAATATTGAGTCAATTTCTATATCCATTATGGTTGGTAAAATGAACACTGTTATCACAACAATGTTCATCTTTTACGTTCTGATTTGATAAACTTTAGATAAAAAGTCTTTTCTTTTTTGTCATAAGAGACAGAACGCGGTCAGCACAGCTGTGTCCCTCAGGTTCGTCCGTCCCTAATAAAATGACAGGAAACATAAAGTATGGCATTATTGCCGAGATAAGTGTTACTTTCAAACAAAGTCTATGTCTTTATATTCTGTGGATATTCAACTATGTATTTGAATATGGTTTGGGATTAAACAGTGTACTACAATGAATGTGCAGTATGGAGTTCTTTCACATTAAAAGTATTGCATTTATAATGTAATGCATCATGTGCAATCATTTGCTTTAATTGTTAGTAAGTTATGAAAACAGGTCTATACCTGGTAGGTAAACTGTTCATTCATAAATAAAGTCCAGCTCAACAAGTTTCATACTGCAGCAGGTGCACTAACGTTATTTCTGAACCAATAATCTAATAAAACATTATTACGGAAGTTACCCACAGTAACGTAGTCAAGCCAAATAGGTTGGGGAGCTGAACAACTTTACATAACGTTAAATATCTAACTTGGTGGAGCTCATTCACTAAACACACAGTCGCCTTCAGTTTAAAAGATTTATCACCATAAACTCTAACGCTCCTCTCTCCGCTGTGTGAACCGCTTCATGTCATGCCGCTCCCGTTAGCATTGCCATTACTGCTGGTATGTTGCCTGGAGGTTAGCGGAGCTAAGCTAACCAGCCAGGTACAGAGACAATGATACCTGCTCATCACTACTGACACGTAAATAAAAGGCAGAACTTTACACACCACAGACACTTCTCCGTCAGGACAATCAGCCGAACAACAAACGATAATATTCACATGTGAGTGAAAACTCCTCCCCAGACCCGGTCGCGTTCGGTGACGGTGATTAGCCTGTTAGCTCAGGTGAAGCCGAGCAGACCACAGGCTAACAGCCAGAGTGACGAGCTAACGGTGACGTCACGTGTCAATCAAGTGATAATTATTCACAATTTCAAACCTCTGTATTATCTAAACAGATAATACATAGTTGTCATGAAGGAAGAACTTACTGATTGAGTCTAAAACCGTATTTTGAACCAGGCTGTAAACAAGTTTAATTCTGCTCTAAAGTCTGGCGTTTTAACATGGGAGTCAATTCCCATTGACTCCCTCTTGGAGCCAGCCTCAAGTGGCCACCCAGTGAACTGCAGTTTTTTGCACTTCAGCATTGGCCTCAGCGCTCAGCCCGGGATGTTGCCGCTTGGTGTGGAGCCAATGCTAGCGGCCCTGCCTCCCCCCACAGAGACAAAGAGACTGGATGACTGACAAGAGGGTTCATTCCGCTATGGAACAAACGCCCCCAGGTGCTGAGACCGAGCTCAGAGTGAACCCTCTTGTCATCCAGCCTGCTTGGAGGCGAGAGAAGAGGAAAACAAACGCGCATGCACATGGCAATAAATCGAGGCCGGAAAAATTATCGAGTTCATTTTAATTTATCGTGCGATTAATTGATTTATTGATTATCGGCCCAGGCCTATTCTCTATTGATAAAGAGTTTATGTAGATTTAACATGATTAATGTACTATAATTCATTTTTTGAGATTTGAGAAAATTAAGATGAATGCTCTGATCCAACTTATCGTAGGTCAGGTTTTTTGATGGACCCATTGAGAGTTTGACCTACCTGGATGTTGGAGCCAGTCAAAGTTTGATGGCGAGCCAGACCCCGGAGGATACTTAGAGATACTACGCCGTGGAACCTGAATCCTTTTACACTTTACATACACACACACACACACCATCCACGCAACAGTGCGGTGGGACTGATTTTCCACCTTCACGGTGTTGACTGAACAGTGACTGAAAACAGGTGAACTGAACTTTAGAAAAAACGCAGCTGCAAAACTTTATTTTATTTTTTATTTTCTATACTTACCCGGGTAAGAGTTGTGATAATTTGTGTGATTGATGTTTTTATTCATCCTTCCCATCCTGTAATAAATAGGGAAGCGTATACTCCTGCGTCATCGTTTGATCAATCCTGGGCTCCATAGTCGATCTTAGAACTTCTGATTTCACTGGTTATTGAACCTAGTTACTATTTTTCAGTACTATTCTCTTTTCCTCTCAGAAGGGTTACACTTGTTTAGTTTTATTTCATAATACATGATAATATTGGATCATTCATTTGTATTTATCAGCATGTAAGCTTGTTGCAGTGTCTCAAACCCAGTTTTTCATCAATGTCACAGAAGAACAACAATGAAATGGACGGCTACACACCAGAATTGTATGGACCTGAGGGCAGAAAGTGACCTTACTTTGGAGGAGATGGACGACAAAGAGTTGTTGGACATGGTCTGGGCAGTGGTCAACAAATTGTCAGAGGGCACAAATAACCATCCACTTCCTCAAGATGTCCCTGCTCAGGAATGGCATGACTTGTTCAACTGGACTGGTTCTGATGTGGACCCCCCCCTCCCAATAGCATCACCTCTCAGCTTGGAGCAGCATCCTCCTGAAACCCAATGGTGAACTGGCTGCTGCCATAAACCACCAGCAAGTGTCCTGCAGTCAGGCCCCGTGTTCAGCCAGGCAGGGCCTCACATCCAGACACAGGTAAGGTACTAACTATAGGTTAGAGAGCGATTCAGAGGAACTTTATCAATACCTGTATCAAGAAAGATACTTATTAATGGAGGAGGGGGTAATTCATGAGTACTCAGAGTAGTGAACCTGACCGAGTATAGAAACGTTTACATTGGTAGAAACCTCCCGTTTGGCACGAAGAAATTCTTCTTTCATTAAATTGTAAAAACTGTGCATGATTGATTTCTTCTGTGGTTGATTAAAGAATCAGTGGTGTCAGTGATAGTGCTGTGCTTTAGAGTTCTGGGAAACACCACAGAGCAACTACAGGTTACAGATATTATTCATCTTTGGTTCATCATGTTCAGGAGGACAATATTAAGATCAGGACAGAGATTATACAAGGCTGGGTTAGGTATAAATGTGTGTGGTGTTGGTTTTAACTCTCTGACACCAAGGGGACAGATGACACAGAGGATGCAGGTTGTCTTATCTCTTATTTTGTGTCTGTTCTTGTCTCCAGTTCAACAATGTGCCATCAGGGAAGCTGACCAAACACCTGGAGGTGAGGCTGGCTCCTGTTGGATTATTGTAAGTATCGCACACATTAATGCAAACACACACAAACACACCTCTGAGCTACTGTTTCTATTTGTCTTCTTATGTGTCTGATTGTGTTTATGTAGCAAAGGAAAGGGGGTTTACGGGGCTCCAGGAGACAGACTTCCTTTTCCCGTGAACAACCGCCACTCACAGTAAGTCTGCCTGACTAGTTCACTGTCACCTTTTCTGTCATGAATTTATATTTCTTTCATTGAGATGCTTTCATGTTCTTTTCTTTCCTCACAGTTTTAAACATTGGTAATTCATGCTTTCTGTGTTTTTTCTGTTTTTCCACAGAAAGAGAAAATGTGAGAGCTAGCAGGATGATGACATGCCGTATGTCAAGCTTTCGAAGACGGAACAGACACTAAACACTGTTGCTGAGCTCGAAACTCCTGACTGTGCAGTCGTTGACCCCAACGTTGAAAAGAGAGTATGTGTCTTTGCTTTGTAGGTTTGAGACTCTGTGTCACACAAACCTCATCCAGCTGTGTCTCTGACCACACTTCTAAAACTGTTCTCTTACTATAATGACATCATGACACATCTATATACCCAGATTTAACTTGTGCAAAACAAGAAAGACACCAGTTCATTGTTGATTATGATACATACCAAATAGATATTAGAAATATAATAAAACAAATGATTTACCGAAATAAAATTAAAATCGCATTTATAAAAATACTATATATACAGTATATATACATACATATACATACATACAGATATACATGCATTTATACTTCTGACCAAATGTATTTATGCAAATATTTTAATGACCTACTTTTCTTATAGTAGAGTAGGTTTTAATAATGTGACTTTACTTTTACTTTTGTTAATATAAAGTATTCTGTTACATTTCATTACTGGATGAATAAGAAGTATTTAAGTGGGCAGAGAAGAGACGGGGACTTTGATACTGATTATAAAGGCTCAGTATAGTGTATGACTTGCTTATGGATGAGGCACTGATACAATCCTGAAAACTATTATAACTAACAGGTTGTGGTTTTAACTCTCTGACACCAAGGGGACAGATGACACAGATGATGCAGGTTGTCTTATCTCTTATTTTGTGTCTGTTCTTGTCTCCAGTTCAACAATGTGCCAGCAGTGAAGCTGACCAAACACCTGGAGGTGAGGCTGGCTCCTGTTGGATTATTGTAACTATCACACACATTAATGCAAACACACACACACACACACACACACACACACCTACCTCTGAGCCTCCGTTTGTATCTGTCTTCTAATGTGTCTGATTGTGTTCATGTAGCAAAGGAAAGGTGATTTACGGGGCTTCAGGAGACAGAGTTCCTTCTCCCTGTCCAGACACAGGAGGCTCTGAAAGAGATGGAAGCTGACACTGTCGCTGCTGTCCAGACACAGGAGGCTCTGGAAGAGATGGCAGCTGCCGTTGCTGTCGAGGCACAGGGGGCTCAGGAGAAGATGGCAATGGAATTGAATGCTGCAAGAAAAAGCTCTCTGTCAGCTCTCCTGTTTTCTACTATGGATTATCCAATGCATCTAGTTGAGGACAATCTTCTTCTCCAAAATTCAGTTAAAATAAAAAAAAAAAGATTACAATGGTACTTCAAGCTCCTGAAGTTTGTTACATTCTCCTATTTGTTTTAACCTGTAATGGAAATTACATTTAATTGCATGAGCGGACAATGGTTGACCAAATTGTTAATCTAAAAAGGGTAACCTTAAGGTTTATGATGGTGGCTTAAGAGACACAGAAATTGCCACCACAATATCCAACCAGATGTTTTTTCATTTATCCGACCACCTCTCGTTTATTCGACCGGACGTCGTTGCTCCGGTCAGGTTTCTCATTTATCCAATCACATGTTGTATATCCAACCAGATATTTTGTCATTTATCTGACCACCTCTCGTTTATCCAACCGGACATTGTTGCTCCGACCAGGTTTCTCATTTATCCAATCACATGTTGTATATCCAACCAGATATTTTGTAATTTATCCA
This sequence comes from Paralichthys olivaceus, assembly GCF_024713975.1. NCBI lineage: Eukaryota > Metazoa > Chordata > Actinopteri > Pleuronectiformes > Paralichthyidae > Paralichthys > Paralichthys olivaceus. Next base: position 15,763,163 of record NC_091109.1, read on the forward strand.
ACCACCTTTCGTTTAAAAAAATGAGAAACCTTGGTGAGACAAACAAGGGGTGTTTGGATAAATTTATGAAGTGGGATGATTCAGATCTGTACGGACATTTTAAGGTCCTCATCAGTGCATAAAAGCAGAAGAGATCGTTCTGTGCTTGGTTTCTCCTCAGAAACAGATCTCTGTCTGCTCGACAAGCTTTAACATGATGGAGTACATGACAGTGGTTGTCCGATGGTGCCGTGTGCCACAGCCTCACATCAATTAACCCACATCGGGTCTTGGTGGTACATGAGCAGGTGGAACTGTACAGAAAATGAGACCCAGCATTTGAGAGTTATTTGCGCTTACCTATCCAGCGCTGGTGTTTGGAGCTATATAGCCAAACTGTTCTCTACAATGAAGAAGCTATGGGCAGACCCGACGTTTAATCTATTGGGCTCTGGAGCTTTTGAGTTATTGTTGACAGATAAACAACCATTGACTGAAATTGTCACCCAATCTAGTGTCACATACACTGAGATTCAGCCAGGAGTTAGCTTCTACGAAAATGTCATGAAGACAGTAGCATTGGTGAAAGCGTGCAGTCGGACCCTAAGAAAAGAGCTGACCATTGCAGACCATAGGATGATGTTTAAGCTATTCTGCAGACATGTAAGTACTGAGCACATCCTCTCTTAAACTTTTTTTTTTCTCAAAAAAAAAAAAGAAAAGTTTATATACTCCTTTTCCACAAATCGTTTGTTTGTTTCATGTCACCCTGACAGGAACCCCACAGCCTGGTAGTGTTGCCACCTGGGTCTGCCACCAACATGATCACAGTGCGATGCACTGAGCCCCAGATGATATATGACCTAATGCTGAAGCATGGCTTACATTGAGCCTGTAATGGAAATTTTTACATTTGTGTATGTTTAATTGCATGATGTATGTATGTGAATGACTGACCAAAGAGTTGACCAAATTGTTAATCTAAAAGGGTAACCTTAAGGTTTATGATGGTGGCTTAAGAGACTTGAGCTTTATGGCCTCGAGAAACCACAACTTTATGGTATCTCTTGGTATCTCTGATTGGGATCTCACACTGAACACTGATTCTCCTATGTTCTTTGCTCATTTGTGCATGTCATTCAGGTGATGTGTACTGATGAGTCCATCTGCAGATGCTGAATTAAACTTTCAGAAAGAAGTGTTTGACTTTGTGCTTGTTTCACAGAAATTGCCACCACAATTTTGGTGTTGTCGGCAGGATCACTCTTGTGAGAAGACACTCTGGATCTCAGGGCTGAAAGGTAAAACTGCGCAGGGAGTCTGGGACCTCAACCTCCTTGACAAAAGAAGGTAGAGACGTGAGGGCCTGATGCCTGAGAACCAAAGAGTGCTCTCACTGCTGTGATCCAGCGGACCAATTAGCACAAAGACACTGTCTTTCTGGGAAGACAAATTCAGAAGGGAAACGGTTCTCTCACAGGGTGAGTGACAGACGTGTCGGCATGGCAAGGTTTGGAACCGATGTAGAATCAAGGAAGCTTCGGGTGATCTTGGAGATCACAGGTGGTCTTGGAGACCACAGAGTTAATATAGAATAAGCCTCTTAGTGATCTTAGAGAAGGTCACATAGTTAATTGGGAACTAATGAGTATGGTATTAGAATAAGCAGGTTGGTGATCTGAGAGGAGGTCACAGAGTTAAGGAGTATGGATATATACAAGATATAATAATAGGAATATACGGAGTGTTTGTTGATTTTAATACACTTGTTATATTGGGTTCTGACGTCGAGTTCATGATTTAACAAACTATGATATAATATAGTAAATAGAGTTTTGCACTGGAGATGTGACTGGGACTGAAGGACTGAGACCTGAGCCAGGATCATCTCGACACTGCCATGAATCTGCTTTAAGAGAAGTTCTCAACCCCCAAAGGTAAGTACATTTAAGTAAACTTAAGTATATTAGGGGTATAATTGGCTTTTTGAGGTTATTAAGAAAGACTTAAATCCTAAAATTAAAATCCTAACAACACATTTTTAACAAAAGTAAATTAAAAAGAACGGATTAAAATAAATTAGGGAATTTCTAAATGTCTTTGACCATATCAGCATAACTTTGGTCCTCCAAATTTTGTATTTTGTTGAACAAATGGGGAGTTTAAATTGATAAATAAGAGTTATGTTAAAACTGCTGAGACAACCTATTAGAGAAATCGGTTTAAACATTGGCAAAGGAAAGAAAGATAAGGATAATGCTAATCCACTTTCTTTTCTTAATGTTCAGTATATGTTAATAAGTGATAGTAAGTGTAGAGTTAGAGAGGAACGAGTTAGTGAGGACAAATTAGAAGGAAAAAAGAAATGTAGGGATATTTGTACTGGAGCGTGTGAATTTTGGTTAACTGAAGTGAATATCAGGGACAGTTTACAGAAGGTAGGCATTGAACTAATCTCCAAGTCTCAGTGTGTCCGACTAGACCCTGATCTGGACTCAGCTCCACCGAGAGGACAACTACAGCCAGCAGCGGTGCAGTGCGATGACCAGCAGGACACTCAGCTGCTACCGGTGCAGAGGGCGCAGGCGGCAGCTCCAGCTGTCCCTAACCTCCATCCAGACCTCGACCTTGTTGCAGCAGAGGAGGTGGATAGGCCTCCATCATGCACCACTCACATACTCCACGGCGAACCGGGAAGGAGGCAATTTATGATTTGAATGCAACCCTGCAAGCACCGATGGTGGAGGTGGCTGCAGGAGATGGAAACACTCAGCTGATCTCCAGACCATGGACATTCACCAATATGAAAGAACCTACCATTTGATCTCTCCCACAAGTGTTAAGTGGGGGAGCGGTATGCAGTGCAACTGGAACCAGCACTGAACAGCAGAGACTGCTGATGACTGAGATGGGGACTCAGTATTCGAAAGTGGCAAGATCCGTCTCTGCACAGGAGTGGAGAATGGTGAATCCACCATTGGGTCATGCTGATCATGCAGAAAAACTCTTGAACAGCAAGAAAAAGAAAAAGGACAACTGGCAGCATATCAAAACCAAGTCTGCGGGCACAAGAAAGGTCATGGACGGAGAGGAAGGGGACGTGGAAGAACTGACGCTTGTTTCAAATGTGGCAAAATTGGACATTAGATCAGGGATTGTCCTGAGAACCAATACACATAGTGCGATTGAGTAGCGGTGGAGCTGGGGACAGTATATAGAGAGATAATCTGTACCATTGTTTTGTTAAAATGAGGAAATTTTAAACATTAATTTTTGTTGTCACCACGCTGGCTGATAGATTTTATTGGTAGAGATTTGATGTGTTCATTGAGTAATATGCTAATTTTAACATCACAAGGCGTAGATGTAACTAGAGGATTTGATATATGCATATCAATGGAAGATTCTTAACTCTTCCCTCACCTCTGTAAGTAACACTTTCTTGTGTGTTCAATCATTGTGTTGTCTCAGTAGCTTAGATTGACTGACTGGAAAGGTATCAAATTCTGATCTCCATGTTATATTAGGCAAAGGAGAACAAAAACAATTGGTATTGAAAGTTTTAGAACTTTGGACCAAAAGGGGTTATGGGAAGGGAAAAAACATCTGATCCCAATAATAATAATAATTTAATCAGAGATTTAGAGGTAAATCACAAAGGATTTCTGCAGTGATAAATGCAATTATCTTAAAACAGTTCTTAAAACAGATCAGATCATTATAGCAGGTGATTTCAATATTCATGTAGATGTTGCCAATGACAGCCTTAGTTCAGCATTTAAATCAATAATAGACTCGATTGGTTTCACTCAACATGTGAATCAACCGACCCACTGCCTGAATCACACTCTTGATCTTGTCCTGACATATGGCATTGACATAGAAAATATAACTATTCCAACAGAACCCTCTTCTGTCTGACCATTTTTTACTTACATTTGAATTCAGAATTGTTAATTACATCAATTCTGGACGGAAATTCTATTATAGTCGATGTCTATCCGACAAAACTGTTCACAAATTTAAAGAACTGCTCCCCTCTTCCCTTCCCTCTCAGCCATGTGTCAGTACAATACAAGAAGATTATCAAAACCTTACTCCCACACTAGTTGATAACTTTGTAAATAGTACTGCAGCCTCACTAAAAACAGCACTTGAAGCTGTCGCCCCATTAAAAAAGAAGAAAGTAAGTCAGAGGAGATTAGCTCCATGGTATAATTCCCAAACGCACGTTCTAAAACGGACATCGCGGAAGCCAGAAAGGAAGTGGCGTTCCACCACTCGCCAAGACTTCCACCTAGCCTGGAAGAATAGCCTTATAAATTACAAAAAAAGCACTTAGAAATGCCCGAACCTCTTAATATTCATTACTAATAGATGAAAATAGGAACAACCCCAGGTTCCTCTTCAGCACTGTAGCCAGGCTGACAGAAAGTCACACCTCTACTGACCCATCTATTCCTCTAGATCTGAGAAGCAATGACTTCATGAGCTTCTTCACTGATAAAATTACAACCATCAGGGATAAAATCCACCACCTCCTCTCAGTGAATAACACTAATACATTGTTTGGTCCTGAAACCATAGCACCAGATTTATGTCTAAACAAATTTTACTCTATTGATCTTCCTGAACTGACCTCGTTAGTTTCATCATCTAAACCAACTACTTGTCAGCTGTTCCAACTAGACTTTTTAAAGAAGTCCTCCCCCTAATTGACCGGTCCATTTTAAATCAGATTAATATGTCTTTGCTAACCTGCTACGTACCACAGGCTTTTAAGGTAGCTGTTATTAAACCTCTGCTTAAAAAGCCTACGCTTGATTCAGAGGTTTTAGCTAACTCTAGACCCATATCCAACCTGCCCTTCATTTCCAAAATCCTAGAAAAAGCCGTTTCTAACCAGCTGTGTGGTTACTTAGATAGTAACGGTTTATTGGAAAAATTTCAGTCAGGATTTAGAACCCATCACAGCACAGAAACAGCACTATTGAAAGTCACCAATGACCTTCTTATGGCATCAGATGATGGACTTGTCTCTGTCCTCGTCTTGTTGGACCTTAGTGCAGCATTTGACACAATAGATCATAAGATTCTGCTACAGAGATTAGAACAACATATAGGAATTAAAGGAACAGCACTACACTGGTTCAAATCATATTTATCAGATAGATTCCAATTTGTTAACGTTAACAATGACTCCTCCATGCACATGCAAGTTAATCATGGAGTTCCACAAGGTTCTGTCCTTGGACCAATACTCTTCACCTTATATATGCTCCCCTTAGGCAACATTATTAGACAGCACCAAAGCAGACTGCTGGGGGAACTCCCATCATGCACTGAGCACTTCATCACTTCCCTCTGTCTCTCTGCCCCCCCACACCTGTTTATTTATTTATTTATTTATTTTAACATGTCATCATGTCAAAGTGTCACTTTGTCCTCCCATAGTCCCTCTGGCTCTTCTCTCTCTCTCGTTTCAGATAACTCTGGCTGCAGGACAAAAACGACTACCATCACCATTGTTATCATTAATTACAATAACTCAGTAATTCATTAATATATATAATCCTGTTGTAGATCACTACATTGTTATTGTTATAATCAGCCCTGATACTGATGGTGCCCAATTGTTCCCGGTCTCTCTCTCTCCACCTCATCTCTCTATTCTCTCCCCCGCTTTCCACCCATCTCTCCTTTCCTCCCCCTTCCTTTTCTTTCCTCACCCCAACCGGTCGAGGCAGATGACTGCCCACATTGAGCCTGGTTCTGCCAGAGGTTTCTCCCTGTTAATGAGGGAGTTTTTCCTCTCCACAGTCGCCTGTGCTTGCTCATTGTGGGAACTGTTGGGTTTCTCTACGTTAATATTGTTTTAAGGCCTTGACCTTTAAATGTAAAGTGCCTTGAGATAATGTAAATTATGAATTGGCGCTATATAAATAAAATTGAATTGAATTGAATTCATGTCCCATGGAAATAACATTAACTTTATAACCTTACAGTAAAGTTTTGTTGTGGTGTTGCTAAGTTAAGCTCACGCTACTTACTACTACTGTATATGCAGTAGGAACAGAAAAGCACACATATCGATGTTATTATATGTAAAATGCAAAGACTTTCCCTAAGACAACGTGACATACATATCTGTCAATTATGTTACTATGCTTCCCTGCAGACTCTTCACTTCCTGGCCCTTACCGAGACCTGGATCACTCCAGAAAACACTGCCTGAGCTGCTCCCCTGACGATGGCACACCGCTCGTTGTCCTGGGTGATTTCAACATCCCCCAGAGAAGCTGCGCTCCTCTGAATTCATTGACTTCTTCTCCACATTTGACCTCACCCTCTTCCCCTCTCCACCGACCCACCGGGCTGGGAACCAACTCGATCTTGTCTTCACAAGATCCTGTAGTACCTCACCATCCTCTGTTACCCCACTCACTGTGTCTGACCACCACGCTGTCACTTTCTCTCTCCCCTTAAAATTCACCACCTCCCTCGCCCCCAGGCCTCACACAGTCATCACCCGCTGCAATCTGAAATCCCTCTCTCCCTCTGCTCTCTCCTCTACTGTTCTTTCCTCACTACCATCTACAGACCAATTTTCACTAATGTCCACTGAGGAAGCCTCCTCCACTCTGCTATCCTCCCTCTTGTCCTCTTTAGATGCTCTATATCCTCTCACCTACCTACCGGCACGATCACCCCCCCCCTTCCCTGGCTGTCTGAATCTCTGCGAACCAATAGATCGGTGCTACGAGCAGCAGAGAGAAAATGGAGAAAATCACATCATCCTGATGACCTTGCCCATTAGCACCACATCCTCTCTGACTTCACCTCAACAGTATCAGCAGCTAAATCTGCCTTCTACCTGTCAAAGATCAACTCCTCTGCCTCCAACCCCAGGAAACTATTCTGCTTATTCTCTTCTCTCCTCACCCCTCCTTCTCCTCACCCTCCTTCCTCCCTCACTGCTGATGACTTTCCAACTTACTTTACCAAGAAAGTAAAAGACATCAGCTCCTCATTTACTCCTATGCCCATCCAGAAAGCACCTCCCCCAAACCTCACCTCTGATGGCCTTACCTGCTTCAGCCCTCTCTCCTCTGAAGATGTTCTCACGCTAGTGACGTCTAACCGTGCCACCACCTGTTCCCTTGACCCGATTCCCTCCTCCCTTCGCCAAGACATCTCTCATGACATCCTGCCATTCCTCACCACTCCGATCAACTCCTCCCTCACTTCAGGCATTATTCCAGCTCCTTTCAAGACAGCCATGGTAAAGCCACTCCTAAAGAAACCCACCCTAGACTCAGCTGACATCTGAAACTACAGACCTGTATCTCTTCTTTCATTCCTCTCTATAACACTGGAACATGCAGTCTAAGACCAACTGTCCTCCTATCTTTCAGAAAATGACTTCCTTTACCCTAATCAGTCAGGCTACAGGACTGGTCACTCCACTGAGACGGCCCTCCTCACAGTGACTGAGTTTCTCGGTGCCGCCAGAGCCTTGTCCGACTCGTCAGTCCTCATTCTCCTTGACTTATCCTCTGCGTTTGACTCAGTCAACTACCAAATCCTCCTCTCCACTCTGGCTGAACTTGGCATTGCTGACTCTGCTCTGACCTGGTTCACATCATACCTGACAAATCGCACCTTTCAGGTCACATGGAATGGCTCCTTGTCCAATCCCTGCCTTCTGGAAACTGGTGTCCCTCAAAGCTCAGTATTAGGACCACTTCTGTTTTCACTATACACTCGATCGCTAGGCTCTGCAATCACATCGCATGGATTCTCTTACCACTGTTATGCTGATGACACCCAACTGTTCCTCTCTCTTCCCACATCCTCCTCCAGCACCCACGTTGTGACGTGCATCTCGGAATGTCTGGCAGACATCTCCGCTTGGACAGCTACACATCACCTCAAACTCAACCTTAGACAACTGAACTGCTCTTCATCGCGGGGAAATACTGCCCTCATATGGACCTGTAAGTCACTGTCGAGGAGGTCACGGTACCATCTTCGTCGACGGCAAGGAACCTGGGCGTAATCCTAGACGATGGACTGTCCTGCGCCCCCCAACATCACTGCTGTGGCCCGATCCTGCAGGTCTGCCCTCTACAAATGTTGCCTAATGTTAGGCAACATTATCAGACAGCACCACATACAATTCCACTGCTATGCAGACGACACCCAATTGTATATTTCCATGAAGCATGATGAATCTAATCGCCTAGTTCAACTTCAGGAATGTCTCAAAGATATCAAGGCCTGGATGACCCAAAATTTTCTACTTTTAAACTCAGACAAAACTGAGGTTGTTGTAATTGGCCCTAAACATCTCAAAGAAACACCGTCTGGCTTCCAGCTCCACTGTGAGGAACCTTGGAGTGTTGTTCGACCAAGACATGTCATTTGACCCCCATATTAAACTAGTGTCTAGGACGGCTTTCTTCCATCTGCGCAATATTACCAAAATTAGAAACATCCTGTCTAAGCAGGATGCTGAAAAACTAGTCCACGCGTTTGTAACCTCTAGATTAGATTACTGCAACTCTCTATTAGCAGGATGCTCCATGAAGACTGTTAAAAGTCTCCAGTTGGTCCAAAATGCTGCAGCACGAGTGCTGACAGGAACTAGAAGGAGAGATCATATCACTCCTGTCTTAGCTTCCTTACATTGGCTCCCGGTAAAATTTAGAATAGAATTCAAGATCCTGTTCCTCACTTTTAAAGCCCTCAACAATCACGCCCCCTCATATATCAAAGAGCTGATAACACCTTATTATCCAAGTAGCTCACTTCGTTCCCAAAACACAGGGTCTCTAGTGGTTCCAAGAGTCTGTAAGAGTAGAGCAGGAGGTAGAACATTTAGCTATCAGGCTCCTCTCCTATGGAACCAGCTCCCACTCTGGGTTCGGGAGGCAGACACTGTCCCAGCATTTAAAGTAAAACTAAAAACCTTCCTCTTTGACAAAGCCTATAGTAAGGGCTGGATCAGGTGAGTCCTGAACCATCCCTTAGTTGTGCTGCTATAGGTTTAGACTGCTGGGGGAACTCCCATTATGCACTGAGCACTTCTTCACTTCCCTCTGTCTCTCTGCCCCCCCACACCTGTTTATTTATTTATTTATTAGTTTTAACATGTCATCATGTCAAAGTGTCACTTTGTCCTCCCATAGTCCCTCTGGCTCTTCTCTCTATATCGTTTCAGATAACTCCGGCACCTTGACTGCAGGACAACAACGACTACCATCACCATTGTCATCATTTATTACAATAACTCAGTAATTGATTAATATATATAATCCTGTTGTAGATCACTACATTGTTATTTTTATAGTCAGCCTTGATACTGATGGTGCCAAATTGCTCCCGGTCTCTCTCTCTCCACCTCATCTCTCTATTCTCTCCCCCGCTTTCCACCCATCTCTCCTTTCCTCCCCCTTCCTTTTCTTTCCTCACCCCAACCGGTCGAGGCAGATGACCGCCCACATTGAGCCTGGTTCTGCCAGAGGTTTCTCCCTGTTAATGAGGGAGTTTTTCCTCTCCACAGTCGCCTGTGCTTGCTCATTGTGCGAACTGTTGGGTTTCTCTATGTTAATATTGTTTTAAGGTCTTGACCTTTAAATGTAAAGTGCCTTGAGATAATGTAAATTATGAATTGGCGCTATATAAATAAAATTGAATTGAACTGAACTCCCTCTTGGCTGGACTCCCAGCCTCTGCAGCTAAACCGTTGCAGCGTATCCAGAACGCTGCAGCGTGCCTCGTTTACAATCTTCCCAAATTGTCCCATGTGACCCCCCTCCGTGACCTCCACTGGCTTCCTGTTGGGGCCAGCATCCGATTCAAGATGATGGTGCTGGCCTTCAAGGCCGTCAATGCAACTGCACCTGTCTACCTTCAAACACTAGTCAGACCACATGCCCCAGCGAGAACACTTTGCTCATCTACATCAGCTGGCCGACTGGTACCCCCATCACTGAGAGCAAACAAAGCCCACTCAGCGAAGTTGCGACTCTTCTCTGTTTTAGCACATCAGTGGTGGAACAAACTCCCGACCAATGTCAGGACAGCGGAATCGCATTCCATCTTCCGCAAAAGACTCAAGACTCATTTGTTCAGACTTCCCCTCGACCCTGACTCCCGAGAACTGGAGATGAAGCTGAAACAGCGCCAAAATTTTCAGTGACATTACGGGAGGGGCATTACGTCTATAGTGGTTTAGCACTACCATAGACAATGAATGGGAATGTGTTTAGGGCCGTTTAGCTAAACAATCCACGGCTGCTGCGCGGGAGACCGGGGTCGATTCCCTGATGGAGAGGAACATATTTTTTACATAAAATGTCGAGAATTTCCTGTGAAAGTGAAAAAAATTTAAAAAACTGAATCCACACCTGCATCCACATTAAATGGGTTCCTCCCCTTCCATTCATCAAGTTTGCACAGGATCTAGAAAAGAGGGATTGTAGAGGAGGAAAATATGTTCTCCATCTCATACATTATTATCTATTTGCTCAGGGTACTTTGTAAAAGACAAATAGAAGAAATATCATCTGAAAGAGGACAACAGTTTTGCTCTACTTCCACTGAATGTTGCTTGGTCAGAACCACTTATTCCAACTGTCTGATTAAAGTTTTCATGACTTGTTCAGCATAATTTATATAAATAATATATAGATATAGATATATAAATTGTATAGATAATATCAATATACCTCTAGTACTGGGTTAAAGAAGACTGTGACTGTGTTGCTCCTCTTCATTGGAGGGATGAACACAAGAACAGCGAGATACTGTAGGACGAGGACGCTGAGCCAGTATGGCACGGCACTGTACTGACTGGCCCTGAACTGGATGTTAGTGATGTGCACCGTCTCCAACAGACTGGCCACCATCAGGATGAGACTGATGCAGAAGAAAACGTCTGCAGGACACAACATACGACAGTTCAGTCAACTTTTCAATAACATCATGTATCTTAGCTATGATCTTGTGTTGGAAATGATGTTTACAATAAAACTCGAGGAACCTGTTGTTCACAATAAATTAAACAAATTAATAATTTCTTTTAAAGTCACACTGTCCCGTTGACCAAATAATTGACACACTTTTCAGTGGAACTACTTTCTACCAAGAAATGTTCCCTTTCCAGCATCACAGGGGTCGGACACTCACTGATGAGAGGCGTCCCCCTGGTGATGGGCAGCAGGTTGTTCATGATGAGCAGGATGAGGGTCATCTTGAAGGAGGAGCGGATTGGGGCCCAATAATACTCAAGATTAGCCGTATGATACATCTTACTGTGTGGTTGTTCAGGTATATGAGGGGCAGAGGAGATCTCAGCATGTAGATTCCTGAAAAGATCAATGGTTCAGTTACAACCAGTATAGTACTGTTTACTTCCTCTATTTACTTTGTATTCTATTTACATGCTGAAAAACACATATGGGTCACAGTGTAGAAATTGTTAAATAAAACTTTTGACTGTCCTTTCACTTTGCTGGGGACAGTGGAGGGGGCTGAGGCCTTAAGACAACAAGACAACAATAGACTTTATTTGTACACATTCACAAGGATAGATATAATCTTTTTTTTTCTTTTAGTTTATTAGTCTAAGCCAAGAAATATATCCTATATATCATCAAAAATCATGTACAAATACAGGAACAGAAAATCACAGAGATGGATGTAATTTAATATAAAAAACAAAGAGATACTGTGACACATACATCTGCCCGTCATTTATCTGGTCTTTAGTCAAACAGTCTCTTACCTTTGCTGAATAAAACACATCACATGTGTAAAGTAGTTGTAGAGCAACATCTGCTGTAGTTTGTTGTTCTTCAGTCACGGAAGTTGAAGGAAAAGTCGAGGAAGAGAGACAGAGATGAAGCTGAAACAGCGCCATAATGTTCAGTCGCCGGGAGGGGCATTACGTCCATAGTGATTTAACACTACCATAGAGAATGAATCGGAACGTGTTAGGGACGTTTAGCGCAGAAGGCCTGTGTTCGATTCCCGGCAATAGACTATTTTTAGCCAATTTTTTGTATTTCGAAAGTTGAGCAGATGTAATGTCAACATGTACTTCTGGAATTGGTTTATTTGTGTAACAGACAATGCAAACCATTTGAAACTTTTTTCTTGAAATATCACTTTTGTAATAATAAGATAGTTAAGTGGGCCTTTTCATGTTTTAAAAAATTTTGTGGCAATGACATTGACTTGAAATTGATAGTAGGCACTGCAAGTCAGAACTGTTCATCAATAGGAAACACAAGCACAGCATTCTGTTTACACGGTATATTTTAGAAGCTCATAGAATCAAGACTGTTCCCTTCAAGTCTAAATCACTTTTGTATTGGGTCTGTTGTTTGCATTAGGGGCCAGCTGGGCTTTTATCCCCACCCTGCCCGAGGTGTGAGTTGTTGGGCCATGAAGAGGTATATTGTTATCGTGGTAAAAGGCTCAAAGTTAACTAGAAAGTGATTCTGAGATTTACACACTTCCAGCACTACCAGTAATTCTTTCAAAATGACTTTACAAGCGTGGATACGTCATGAGCCATAGTCATCCATAGTTATGCTGCTATAGGCCTAGACGGCTGGGGGATCACCCATCAGGCACCAGAAACCAGCACCTTCTCTCTTCTCTCTCTGCCTTGTTTATTTTATTGTATCTTATTACATGTCTCTAATTCCTTGGGTCTTCTCCTCCCCTCCTTGGTCCATGCTGTGCGGCTCTCCGGAACCCATCCTGGCTCGGGTCCTGATGAGGGATGGACCTAGTGAGGTCACCGGTTTGTCGCAGGGCTAACGTGGAGGGTCATGCAACCACCAGCACTCTCACCTGAGGACCTCTTACCTTGGAGCCATGTTCACTACTACTACTGCACATGTTGGACCATGAGGGAGGTAGGAGTGCCCGGAGGGACCAACGCGCCCTTGGAAGACCATGCCAACATCCAGGTGCTGATTCCCAGGCTGGATTCAAGCCCATGACCAGAGACTGTGACTCCACCCCCCCTTTATTTCCTTTTGTTCCCCTATATATATTAATTCTCCACTCACCCCAACCAGTCCTGGCAGAGGCTGTTGATAGATACATGGAGGGAAAGTAGATTTAGTTCTCATGGCCAATGTGTTTGATGTGCAAGTGCTGCCAAATATATACAGAATACATCCTTGCTGGCCCATCCACTGCGGACAGAGAGGGGGATCCCCTCCGTCTCCTGTTTATAATGCATGAAAATCCAACTTAACTGATTAAAGCTTTTGACAAGACCAGTTGATGCAGTCGTATTTTTTATTATATATAAAAATATATTTTTATTTCTCGCCGGAGTAGTCCTGGTTTGGGGAGATTATTACAGCTGGAGGTGCAGCGTGCAGGGAGAAGAGGCATGATAACCTGTGTTATGTTATTGCTCATAGTTGTTTTAGCTTTATGGTGTATTGAGTGTTAGTCGTTCAGTTTTGATTGCTTTTTTGTCATAGGGTTAAATATTAAAAACCTATGTTGGAGCTAGTGAAATAGGAAGTATATTCTGGGGATGTATAGTACGAGACCTGAAGAGGTCTTTCTGAGCTTGCTCCACAGAGCGTTTTGTGAACTTGGGGTTCAGGGGTTTTTTTTTTTTTTTTTTTGTCATCAAGAAATTAAAGCATTTCTTGATGATTTTAGCCTTTCTGATCCCTGGCGGTTCTTGTATCCTACAGGAAGAGAATATTCCTTCTTTTCCCATGTCCACCACACTTACACTCGAATTGATTATTTTTTTATAGATAATAAATTCATCTCAAACCTTAAGTCATGTAAATACGAAAGTATTGTTATTTCTGATCACGCTCCCCTGGTTCTGGTACTAGCTTTTCCAGATGCTGACTATACAAGGAGACACTGGAGACTAAATCCATTGTTACTCTCCGACGAGAGCTTTCTCTCACACATCTCTACACATATTAAAACTTTTTTAAGCATCAATAGAACACCTGATGTGTCTAATAAGACAATTTGGGATGCTATGAAAGCGTACTTAAGAGGAGAAATTATATCATTCTCAGCATATAAAAACAAGTGCTCAAAGCAGAAACAGACTGACATTGCTAATCAGATTTTAAACATAGATAAACAACATGTAAATTCACCTTCACCTGATCTGTACAAGGAGCGCTTGAAACTTCAGGCCGAATTTAACGTTCTTTCCTCTCATGAAGTCGAAAGTCTCTTACTTCGGAGTAAAAGTAACTATTATGAGCACGGTGGAAAAACTGGCAAACTCCTGGCTACTCAGCTGCGTGGGTTGAGAATGAACCAACTTATTGCTGGAGTACAGACTGATAATGGATGTATAACATCTGACCAGAAAGAGATTAATGACAAGTTTAGAACTTTCTACTCAAATTTATACTCTTCAGATTGTACAGCAGACTTGAATATTATGGAAAACTTCTTTAATAACCTTGACTCACCGTCCCTTTCTCAAGACCATCACCCAGGAGGAAATTTCAGCAGCTATATCTTCTATGCAATCAGGTAAATCCCCTGCCCCAGATGGGCTTCCATCAGATTTCTTTAAAAAAATTCTGCTGATCTAGCCCCCGTCCTGTGCTCAGTGTTCTCTGATTCCTTAAACTCAGTTGCACTCCCTCCCTCGTTCAATCAGGCCTGTATCTCCTTGTTGCTGAAAAAAGGCAAAGACCCACTAGATTGTGCTTCATACAGACCGATTTCATTGCTAAACACGGATGTAAAAATCCTCGCCAAAGTTTTGGCCCACAGACTGGAGGATATCCTTCCTTCTGTAATATCGCCAGATCAAACTGGTTTTATTAAAAGACGCCATTCGTTTTACAATATTTGTCGGCTATTTAATATTCTGTAGTCCCCCAAACATGTGGATTCAGAGTGCCTTGCCTCTATGGATGCTGAGAAGGCATTTGATATAGTAGAGTGGAATTATCTTTTTTTTTACACTTGGAAAATTTGGTTTCGGTTCTGTCTTTTTGTCCTGAATCAAAACATTGTATAAATGTCCTTCAGCCTCTGTTTTGACCAATAGTCATTACTCTGAATACTTTGATTTACACCGTGGGACCTGGCAGGGTTGCCCACTAAGCCCACTCCTTTTCGCAATTGCCATTGAGCCTCTTGCAATTGCCTTACGTAGCAACGGGCGGGTACAGGGAATATGGAGGGGAGGAGTCGAACATAAAGTCTCGCTGTATGCAGGCGACCTACTTCTGTTTGTTTCAAAACCAACCACTTCTCTACCAGAAGCCCTCACGATCTTAGATAATTTCAGTCAATTTAAATAAAAGCGAACTATTCCCAATTAATAAAGAAGCTCTTAAACTTAACTATACCCATCTCCCATTGAAGGTGGTGAAAGATCAATTTAATTACCTCGGAATTTGTGTCACCAGAGAATTCAAAAACTTGTTTCAATCAAATTTTCTCACTTTATTTGATCAGGCAAAACAGATTTTGTCTCTGTCCCTTATTGGAAGAATAAACTCGATTAAAATGACATTGCTTCCAAAGTTCCTCTACTTGTTTCAATGTCTTCCCGTTCTCATCCCCAAATAATTTTTTAGGGCCCTTGACTCATTATTGATATTTTACATTTGGAATGGTAAACACCCTCGGCTGCGGAAAGCATTTCTCCAAAGATCCAAGCAGGCAGGGGGAATGGCTCTGCCTAATTTCCAGTACTACTACTGGGCAGTGAATATTGGGTGTTTGTTATTTTGGAGACATTTCTATCTTGAACCCACTTCCCCGGCCTGGGTTACAATGGAGGTCTGTGCCAGTAACCCTGTTTCCTTACCTGCCCTCTTAGGTGCCGCACTTCCACTTGCTTCGGATATTCCCAAGAGCAACCCAGTAGTTAAACACTCCCTGTTAATCTGGGGCCAATTTAGGAAAAGTTTTGGACTACAGCTTTTTTCACTTAAAAGCCCAATTGCTGCTAACCATCTATTTGCTCCTTCAATGGCTGATGGCGCATTCAATATTTGGCACAGAAAAGGTTTGAGATGCTTTGAAGATCTATACATTGATAATTGTTTTGCGAGCTTTTCTCAACTGACAGAAACTTTTTGGCATTGCCAAAACCCACTTTTTTTAGATTTTTACAAATTAGGACTTTTATACAGCGCTTAACAACCCAATTTCCTTATAAACCCCCAGTTACCCCTGTTGATATATTTCTTTCTGTTAACCCCACCTCTAAAGGTATCTTGTCCAATCTATATAACCTTATTTCCAAACTGCACTGCTCTTCAGTGGCAACTATAAGAACTGCTTGGGAGCAAGACCTAAATTACACCTTTACAGAGGACACATGGGACTCGGTGCTTGATCGGATACACTCCTCTTCTATGTGTTCTTGACATGCACTTTTACAATTTAAAGTAGTGCATCGAATCCACATATCAAAAACCAAATTAGCGCGAATGTATCCTGATGTCGACCCTACATGTGATAAATGTAAAGGCGCACCTGCCTCACTCTACCACATGTATTGGACATGTCCCTCTTTAGGTAACTTTTGGACATTGGTTTTCCATGCGTTATCAGATATCCTCCATCATCGAATTGAGCCCAATCCCTTGACTGGTATTTTTGGCATTGCTCCAGATTTGAACTTACATAAAGCTACGCTCAACTTTCTTGCTTTTGCCTCTTTACTAGCCCGACGAGCTATTTCACTTAAATGGAAGGACCCAGCTCCTCCTTGCTGTTCACATTGGCTCAGAGACATGATATCCTGCATGAATCTAGAGAAGATTAGATACACTATTCGGGGATCAGAAAACAAATTCTACAGAATATGGCGCCCCTTCTTGGTATTTTATGAAAAACCTTCAACAATAATTTTTGAGTAGCCCCCCCCCCCCCCCCCCCCCTCCCCCCCTTTTATTTTTTTTATTTTTAAATTTTTTAAATTTTTATTATCTATTTTATTTATGTATCTATTTTTCATGTATTTCACCTTTTTTTGGTGGTGTCTGTGCTGTGCTTTTTTCAGTTATTAAATCTTATTAATCTTTTATCTTTCCAAGCGTGGTTGTAATTTTTTTATTTTTTATTATTATTATTATTATTCTGTCTATTTACATTTTTTTGTCAGTAGATGTTTAAGTATGTCCATGTCCGGATGTTTTGACAAGGGATTGTTTTGTGTTATGGATGTTGTACAAAAAATCTAAAAAACTTTTTTCCTGTGCATTGATTGTCTTATATGTATTTTATCATTAATAAAAAGACCATTGAAAGAAAAGTAGTTTGTAAAGAATTGTTTTGCTGTATTGAGAGACCTGCCTGAGATTAACAGATAATTTACTCAAGCTGAAAAGTGCACCACCAGTGATGATGATTCTCAGACTGAGTGAGGTTGTGACGATATGTAATTACTTGCCAAAAAGCCCTTTTTTATGAAGTTACAACTAATTAAACACATTCCTGCACATGCCTAAACATGTTTAAACACATTAGCAGCAGTGTTCAAACATTGTAAGTGAAAGAAGTTTGACTTCTGACCCAGCTCTGAAAGCTGCCTGAAATGGACCACACTAAATGTCTGATTACTAGCAGCCAGTTTGTGCTAGGGTGGAAAGCTGATATTGTTGGGAAGAGGAGAGTCTAATCTTTAATTTGGTGTATAAAGGCAAAATTAAGCAAATTTTTTCTACTTGTCAGCGCCAGTGTACCAGGCGATGTACGAGTTCTTACCCCTTTTGCAAAATAACTTCCGCAAAATCCCACCCCCCCAACCGAACTCCACTCCCCGCCCGCTCTCCGCTTCCCCAACGGGCGCTGACCTTCGGGGACGTGTGCATTTATCAGACCCGTGGTGCCCCGGCTGCTTTGGTGACACTAGATGACCTCGAACTGGCCCTCGTGGTGGCGACGTCTCATTTGAATGTCTGCCCTATCAACTTTCAATGGTACTTTTTGTGCCTACAATGACCACAGGTAACAGGGATTCAGGGTTCGATTCCAGAGAGGGAGCCTGAGATCAATTATTATTAAATTATTGATGACCATATACGACAAAGAATGACATAATGTGCCACACTCACGGCTGATGAAGGGCTGGATGCTGAGGGTCAATGAATTGTGTGAGATGTGTCAAATCTGTTGGTTATTATTTTTGTTCATTATCATATGTAAACAAATGGAGGCAAGATTTTTAAAATATATTTTGCATTGAAGAAATAATTGTCTGCATTCAGATTGAGCTCTATATCATCAAATCAGTAATGATTGGATGACTAATGTGCATAACAAAGACATAAATATTACATAAACCAATCCTTTTAGCCCATTATTAAGTGGAACATAGTAAATTAAATTAAATGGAAACAGTCAAACACATTTGCAGAAGCATTGACAATTGTATTGATTTAATATACACACATACAAATATTAATAATATGCATTTTCATTAATATCTTATGCCACTGACAGTATTCGACCAACACTCACAAAGCACTGCTCAATAGCCATGAATCTATGAATGAAATTAAAATATGAAACCTTTATTTGCAGTGTAAAATCACATTGAACACATGAACAACACACAACAATACAATACTTGATCACAGAATGTCAGTGCCTGTGTTGTGCATCAATAGCTCTCACACACTAAAATCACATAGATCAACATGTAAATATACATCCTCTCAATTATTTCGCATCAGTTTTAGAAACCAGCCAGCATCAAGGTCCACACTTTCCTGACACACACACACATTTTTTACAAACACGAATCCAAACATGCTGCAGAAATGCACAATTCCCCATGCTCTCAGTGACACACAATGCAACAATTAGTTTGCAAAAATGTACCCACTTCCCGGTGATGGTAAAGTAGTTGACTACAGCTGCTCTACAGTGTTTTCCATTTTCATTATTTTATTTTCATCCTACTACATTTATTTTATAATGCTTGTGCTGTTAAGATTTCACACTATGTACTTACTGACACATAGACTTATATTTTGTTGATGCTTATGTACATATCTACATACTTAATTTAACACTTCATAGCATATTTAATTAATTCCCTCAAGCATATCACACATTATCTAATGGATCTGAAATCCTTGATTGATTTTCTTCATTTGGTCAAGAGACTAACCTCAGTCTCAGACAGGGATCACTTAGCTATCAGTGCAACATGTGTATAGTAGCCGCCTAGCTCAGGATTTGTGTATGCTCCGCAGTGATGTGCATCATATAGAAGTCAACCTGATAAACCCCCAGGGGCCGCCATGTTGTGCAGTTATAAAAATTGCCATGGAAACGGTTGCTTCTTAAAAATCTTCTTTGATGATTGATGTGGCGGCAACCATCAAAGGGATTGCTGGCCTGCAAATCCTTATCAAATCCAATCAAAGAACCAAAAACTCTAGACATTAAAGGATATTTCTTTGGTCCTCTGAACTACCAAACATAAATAACAAGTTCCCTTGCTTCAAGTTATTAGCTTGTGAAAATAATAGACCGTCAACTGAGAAGACCACAGTCCTCATTAGTGAAGACAACAATCCTGCCTACGGAGACAACCGCTGATTTGTTCATTAAATATTCATCAAGAAGACACTGCTCTCATAACTACAAATCCCCCTTTACCAAAATGGACATCCTGGTAAGAATTATTTTTTTTTAGAAATGTATGTTCAGGTTGTGTTGAGTGGACTTTTAATAATGAATTCCATGTTTCTATTTTTCAGGCATGTGGAACAATGCAGTCTGAGATTAAGGCTCTGAAAGAGAAGCTCAAACTGAATGATGAGCTTCTGATAAGGGAGCAGGAGAAAATGACAGCTCGCTCTAAAGCCCACATTGGTGTCCTGGCTGAACTGGCTGTACAGAGCAACAAGGTGAAGGCTCTGGAAGAGAAGCTCAAACAGAACGATGAGCTTCTGATGAGGGAGAAGGAGAAAATGACAGCTCACTCTAAAGCCCACAATGGCAAACTGGCTGAACTGGCTGTACAGAGCAACAAGGTGAAGGCTCTGGAAGAGAAGCTCAAACAGAACGATGAGCTTCTGATGAGGGAGAAGGAGAAAATGACAGCTCACTCTAAAGCCCACAATGGCAAACTGGCTGAACTGGCTGTACAGAGCAACAAGGTGAAGGCTCTGGAAGAGAAGCTCAAACAGAACGATGAGATTCTGATGAGGGAGAAGGAGAAAATGACAGCTCACTCTAAAGCCTACAATGGTAAACTGGCTGAACTTGCTGTACAGAGCAACAAGGTGAAGGCTCTGGAAGAGAAGCTCAAACAGAACAATGAGCTTCTGATTAGGGAGAAGGAGAAAATGACAGCTCACTCTAAAGCCCACAATGGCAAACTGGCTGTACAAAGCAACAAGGTGAAGGCTCTGGAAGAGGACAATGTGGCTCTGAAGGAGAAGGTGGCCCTTTTGAAAAGGGATTTGAGCAGGCTTGAGCTTGTGGTGACAGAGATGGAGGAAAGGCAAGCTCACAGCCAAAAGATTGACTCCATGGACAAGGAGACTCAAACCAGCGATCTGCTTCAGGATGAGAATAATGCTCTTCAAGAAGAGCTGATGAAGCTCAGAGCTTCTTATCATGAGGTCTGTCTGAATCAGACTACCAACCAGGAGAAGTTCGACACTGAGCTCCAGGAGGAGAAGCAGGAAAAGAACGTTCTCCAAGAAGAGCTGATGAAGCTCAGAGATTCTTATCATGAGGTCTGTCAAAATCAGACTACCAACCAGGAGAAGTTCAACACTGAGCTCCAGGAGAAGAAGGTTCTCCAAGAAGAGCTGATGAAGCTCAAAGCTTCTTACAATGTGGTCTGCCACTGTCATGAAGCTGATGTTTCCAGTCGGGAGCTCAATGGAGAGAGTAAGGATGATGTCACTGAGGAGAAGTCTCTCTCCAGTGTTCTCCCTGAGAAACCAAAGAAGACTTCACTCTGGAAGAGAATCCGCCACGCTCTGGGGTTGAGAAAACCACAGTGTTGGAAGTAGTCAGCAGCGCCCATCCAACAGCACCTGAGCTGACCTTACCCAGTGTTGTAATGTAACGAAGTACAAATACTTCTTTACATTTCTACTTAAGTAGAAATTTCACATATCTGTCCTTTACTTTGTTATTTTTATTTCTGACAACTTTCACTTTTACTCCACTATATTTCCTAAGTAAAATGTGTACTTTTACTCCAATACATTTCTCCTAACCATCTTCGTTACTCATTACTACAAATTAAAATCAGAAGAAATTTGAGTTGGTGACGTAATGCCGTAAACTTTTTGTGGTATATACGTGTGCCTGCAATATATATTATGCCAGTGGGTGGCAGTGTCACTCGATGTACCCCATGAAGAAGAGAGTGACTGTGACTGGTACCTGAATAAGAAAGAGTAAAGTTTGTTCCTCTGAATTAGCTTGCCTGTTAGCTTCTTTTTTCATTTACACTACACAACACATTCGTTGTCATGTCAACCGCCAAGCACGAAGAAGAAGAAGTCCCGCTTGTCTGGGTGTTGTGGTGAAAAACTAAGTTCCACTCGTGGTCCAAAAATTCCAAAAATTCAGTCAAATAAAAAAGCAGTAGAAGTCAACTTAAAAGCCGCAGAGTTTTATTGTCGACAACAAAACCTGAGAGCATTCAGTAGCGAGCCGGAGCTGCACCAGAAGAACTCTGACTAACAGTGGTGTTGCTCCGCTTTATCTATCCTTAAGGGCCACAACTGTTACGACCTTCCCCCTGGAAAGTCTCCAAGCACCGGGGTTACTTGCGTACGTTGGACTTGAGTTTACCCCTGGAAAGCCTCCAAACACCTGGGTTGCTTTGGCCTTGGAGCTGGGACTTTCCCTCTGGAGAGCCCCTACCGTACCATGATGAGTCTCTTTTTCTTTTACACAGTTTTTCTTACTCTTGACACCATTATATCTGTCCAAACCATTTGCTATTTTTTAAAAGATATTTGTCTCTGATTTTACACAATAATATTTCATTCTTGTCAGACTGCCTTTAAAAAAAAAAAAGATTATCATTTCTTCACACAAGTTATACATACACTACATACTGATTGTTACACATAGAGTATATTGTTTGATTCGTTTGATGATTCGTAATATATGTCTTAAACTTATTGTAATCATTAGCAATTTATGTTATAATCACTACTCAGTTTGCAGTGCAGATTAAAGGTACATAGTGACATTCATATGTGACACAGTGTAATGAACAGAAATTTTACTACAAGGGCATGTCACATTATTGATGCCATCATGGAAGCACTTGCTGCCGGCTCTGCTGCTAACGTTAATGCTCCGGTAGCAGATGACAAGCATCTCGACTTAAGTGGTGAAACTTGGGGAACTCCGTGGTGGTGATGAAGATAACGTTACACCGGCCGTATTTTCAAGAAATATTTTCGTAAGTTGGAGTGAAAGATTCTTCCTACCGGATTAAGTGCCTGTTATGCCTACAGAGAGTGACTGAAATATTGGCATTCAAAAACTCCCCGTCCAACCTGAAGAAGCACATCGAGATAGGTTAAATACATTTTCATTCAATGAAGCCATAATGTCATGTTGGGACCTGGTATCTGTGAACCATAGTTGGGCCTACATGTGTAGTCAAAAGCCTGACCGCATGTCTCCTTTGCTCTGGAGACAAAGGAGAGCTTCCAGAACTCAGTCTCCCAGGGTGCTTCATCTTCACATATAGGTGGTAAAACTGCTCCTGAAGACAACTCTCAACCACTATTGGTCACTGTGTGCCCCATGACCCATGAGGTCACAAGGCCAATATAAGCCGAGTTTCCTAGCTCTCTTCTCTGTTCTGCCTCTTCCCCTGCTGACCGCTCCTGGTGGAGTAGGTTCTGTCCCTGCTCTCCCAGCCAGGGAGACTTCCTCCCTACTCAAGCTCCTCAACTTCCAGCAGGCCTGCCTGGAGCAGACTGCTAAAACCTTCCAAAGGCAGTGACGCGAGAGCCTGCCTAAGAACTTCAGCACAATTGGCCACGACACAAGGTCTGACCAGCAGATGCACAACAGGAGCCACAAACCAACAAGACCACTTCACTCGACTTCAAACAGCACATCCAAAAAGGACCTTTCCCTCTTTTTCATGGACGGGTAACACAACTGGGCTCTATTATTACACTAGGCTAAGCAAAGGACTGTTTAGTCCTATTTCTATTTCATGTGATGTTTATAAGTTTGAATTGTGTTGTTGTGATATTTGGTAATATGTTATTTGAAAGTGAATGTTAGTTCTGTTATACTGATCAGTTTCTTTGCATGCATCTAACTACTTTCTTTAACCTGGCACCAACACCTCACACACTCATTTCCACAAACTTAACACATACATGTGATCTCAGCCACATGGTCTCAAAACTCCATCTTCATTAATGTTGCATAAGTGTGAATTTTGCCAACCTCTACACTGTCAAGAATTCCATATCCTTCAACTTTGCTAGCTATTGATGTGGTAATTTTGGTTATAGTTATTTATTTAATTATTAATCAGAGTTCCAAATTTGTAGTCAGTAAGACTTATTTCTTAAATTGGCTATCTTTTCCCTTCCTTTGAAGGGTGGTGCCCCGATTTATCCTTTATCAGTTTAATATTAATATTTTTAATATTAATATTTAATATTTCTCTGATAGCCACATTTATTGAATGCCCAAAAGCACACCATTTAATGGTGCCCCGCATGAAGGAAAGTACATAATCGTACCCCGCACAAGGGAAAGTACATAATCACAACATTTTTGGTGCTCTGTGTGAGGCAAAGTCATTAATAATAACATTATTTTGACTCCTCGTGGAGCACAGCACAACAGTCAACGTTATTTAAGTGATCGCTGCTGATGACGGGCTCTCCATCTCCTCTTTAGTCGCATCCATTTTTTTCGCCTAAATATTGATTTATCCTCACCCAAAAGGCAGAGCATATTCTCCAGTCCCTGCAAAGGCTTTGTTCTCACATGTGAACTGGTCCACGCACCTCTCCAGCCAGCCACGTCAGATGAAGATTCAGAGAGACTGCATGGAGAGGACACTGTGATGGGAGAATCTCCAAGAGTAGTCACACCACTGGGGCTGTGAGGTGGCCACCTTCTGTGTTTTCCTCCTGTGGATGACTGCTCTTCAGGGTAGGACAATTTCTCTTCCAGGAGTCTTTGGAGCTATTATATATGGATTGTTGGACAGAGCTGGAATTAGTGATACTGTGGCTTAATTGTTCATTTCTTCTTTGTTCCACAGGCACAGCAGCAGTGCAGCACGGCTAATCTCCAATTGGGACATGATGTTGCAACTTATCACCTAACTAATACTATTTCCAATAATGTGACTATGCCACGGAAATAATTCAGAAAAGAAAGGAGTACGCGGGAATCAAAAAAGTTTTAAAAGAGAGAGGAATCCGTTTCTAGACACCTATGGCCAGAATGAGGATACACTGGGACACCGGCCCATGGCCATGGCAACAGGTAGGAAACAAAGAGGACACCGCAACACGAGCAAAACATAAACTACAGAAATACCGAGGAATGGACAAATAAAGTATGTAAGTGCATCTAAATGAATAGGTAAGTGAAAGATAACACATGTTAGACACTGAAGACAAATAGTCTAAGAGATTGTATATAGGTCTTCAGTCTTCACTGTTAGGACTGATCGGACGCTGTATGTGTGAGCCATAATGATTACTTCATTCCCAAAACACAGGCTCTCTAGTGGTTCCAAGAGTCTGTAAGAGGAGAGCAGGAGGTAGAACTTTTAGCTATCAGGCTCCTCTCCTATGGAACCAGCTCCCAATCTGGGTTCGGGAGGCAGACACTGTCCCAGCATTTAAAGTAAAACTAAAAACCTTCCTCTTTGACAAAGCCTATAGTTAGGGCTGGATCAGGTGAGTCCTGAACCATCCCTTAGTTGTGCTGCTATAGGTTTAGACTGCTGGGGGAACTCCCATTATGCACTGAGCACTTCATCACTTCCCTCTGTCTCTCTGTCTCTCTGCCCCCCCACACCTGTTTATTTATTTATTTATTTATTTTAACATGTCATCATGTCAAAGTGTCACTTTTTCCTCCCATAGTCCCTCTGGCTCTTCTCTCTCTCTCGTTTCAGATAACTCTGGCACCGGGACTGCAGGACAACAACAACTACCATCACCATTTTTATCATTAATTACAATAACTCAGTAATTCATTAATATATATAATCCTGTTGTAGATCACTACATTGTTATTGTTATCTCTCTCTTCTCTCCCCCGCTTTCCACCCATCTCTCCTTTCCTCCCCCCTTACTTTTCTTTCCTCACCCCAACCGGTCGAGGCAGATGACCGCCCACATTGAGCCTGGTTCTGCCAGAGGTTTCTCCCTGTTAATGAGGGAGTTTTTCCTCCCCACAGTCGCCTGTGCTTGCTCATTGTGGGAACGGTTGGGTTTCTCTACGTTAATATTGTTTTAAGGTCTTGACTTTTAAATGTAAAGTGCCTTGAGATAATGTAAATTATGAATTGGCGCTATATAAAAAAAATTGAATTGAATTGAATTAATGAGACAGATGCTCAAGAGAATCTGGATAACAAGAATGGACCTAACTAAGGAGGGGCCCCCATATTTCATCTGAATTTCCCCTCAACCCACGGGGGAAACGTGGGGATCAAGTGCCTACTGTTGTATTCTTAGTTCGATTTTTTTTTTATTGCTGAGTTGCTCATTGTTCTTTTGGCTATTGTTTGTTCTCATGGTATATAATATATATATATATATATATATATCATGGAGTATAATGCCATTTTCCAAAGCTATAAATGAACAGCATATCGTTAGTGTTGTTAAATGTTAATGGGTTAAATAATCCAATTAAAAGGACTAAGATAATTTTGAAAATGAGAAAACTTAAGGTTCAAGTTATCTTCATGCAGGAAACACACCTTTCCCAGGAAGAGCATGAAAAGCTGAAGAAATTTGGTTTTAGAAACACCTATTACAGTACTTGTAAACAAAGCAACAAAAGAGGTGTGGCAATACTTATACAAAACTCAACTAAATTTGAATGTCTAAAAGAAATCAAGGATACAGAAGGACAATATATTATAGTGAAGGGGAAACTACAGGAAGAGATGGTTACGTTAATTAATGTATATGCCCCTCCAGAGAGTACTAAACAATTCTTTAAATCATTATTATCACCAGTCATGGCCTTAGAATCTGAAGGTATAGTGATATGTGCTGGTGATTTTAATATGATAATGGATCATAGGGTAGACACAACAAGTATAAAAAGAAATAAGACACATATATCTAAATTTGTAAACATGTCGTTGAAGGAACATGGACTGGTTGATGTATGGCGTGAACTGCATCCGAAGGAAAAAGACTATACACATTACTCTACTTTATATAACACCCCTCGCCCGAGGAGTAACTCAATGTAGAACCGCCACTGCCCTTAAGGAAGGTAGATTGCCACCCTCATGTAATGAAGCAATCATATCTGTAATATTGTAACAATTACAGACCCATTTCTATGCTCAATGTAGATTACAAGATATACACATCCATTATAGCAAGGAGATATCAGAATTTCATGACAGAATTAATTGACGAGGACCAAACTGGATTTACTACAGGACGACAAACATTAGATAACATAAGAAGGACCCTGCAAATAGTAAACTCGATACAAATGAAGGAAACTAAGGCTATATTGCTGAGTCTTGATGGCGAAAAGGCTTTCAATGGCGTAAATTGGATATTTGTATATTTAACATTAGAATGTTTTGGATTTAACAAAGAAGCCATTAAATGCATCAATACAATATACCAGAATCCTATAGCTAGAATAAAAATTAATGGTAGTCTAACAAAAAGCATAAAGCTACAGAGGGGAACACGCCAAGGATGTTGCCTGTCCCCTCTCCTCTTTGACTTATACATTGAACCTCTGGCGCAGGCTATAAGACAGTGTGAGGAAATAAAGGGAATACATATTAAAAAACAAAAACATGTAATAAGTCTGTTTGCAGACGATGTAATAATATATTTAGAAAGACCTGATACAAGCCTAACACATTTAAGTATATAAGTATATACAGAGACCACTCATTATATAAAACAAATGTGAATAAAACACAGATTCTGGCTTTTAATTATACCCCTTCCCAAGAAATTACAAATGCTTATAAATGGAAATGGAAGTCATAAAGCATAAAATATCTTGGGGTAACCCTAACAAAACAGATAAGCCATCTTCAGAAGATAATTCCAGCCATGTTTTCATTGTGATCAGATTCATATACAAATTAAGAGGATATTGAGAAATGGTCGACCATTTCACTGGAGTTCAGTTCAAAGATTGACATTTTCCTGAGGCTGTTGTATTTCTTGCAATCCCTTACTGTCAAGATACCGTTAGAAAGATTTAAAACCTGGGACAAATTCATATCGAGGTTCATTTGGAGTGGTAAAAAACCAAGAATAAAATATAGCATGCTGCAACTGGCTAAGAATCGGGGGGGTATGGCACTCCCAAATTTAAAGGATTATTATGAGGCAGCACAACTTGGTCAAGTGATGTGACAAGCATTATAACTCCAAATGGAAAGAGATTGAGATGAGGGTGGCTAACAAACCAGTGCAATCCCTTTTGGGCAACATTACATTGATAAAAACTACTCAAAGGTTCAATAGATCCAATAACTTCCCACACACTGACTATCTGGGCTGATTTCAATAAAAGGCATAGATTGGAAAAGAAAGTGAGATTGTTGAGCTGGATTGCATATGATGAAAGATTCAAGCCAAACTTGAGTGACCTGACGTAAAGGAACTGGGAGAGGAAGGGAATCACTGCCATGTGTACAATACTAAAGAATGGAAACATAATGTCTTTTCAGGACCTTAGAGAAATGTATGGATTAAAAAATTAGGATTTTTTTTTAAAGATAACTACAGCTAAGGGATTATATTATAAGGGAAATAGGGAGCGCAAAAATATTAAACGGAGTGATAGATGTACTAATGCGAGTATATAATGGGTCAAAAATCAAGGTGGTATCTGTGTTATATAAAAACCTCAGAGACTGTACAAGTGCTTCAACTGATTACATTAGGGCTAGATGGGAGACGGAGCTGGTCCTGCAGTCAGGCCCCAAGTTCAGCCAGGCAGGGCCTCACAACCAGACACAGGTTAGGTACTAACTATAGGTTAGAGAGCGATTCAGAGGAACTTTATCAATACCTGTATCAAGAAAGATACTTATTAATGGAGGAGGTCGTAATTCATGATTACTCAGAGTAGTGAACCTGACTGAGTATAGAGACTTATTATAATGGCCCAGAAAAGTATATGAGTTGCTTATGGGCGAGGCAGTTATGTGATCCTGTAAGATAACTATAGAATAGATGTTTTTATTTGTATCTGAAAGAACATAGTTCCAAAGAAATCAGGTGTAATGATGACAGTGGATGTATAGTATAGAGTATATAGAAGCATAGGAAGTGTCCATATCTCCATTTAGCTCAAATAACAGTGAAAAAATATCACAACAAAACAGCTTCTAAATAAAAGTATTAGATTCTTGTGTAACCCAGGTTAAAAATCTGTATTAAAAACAATAAATTAGTTGATTGAATGAAGAAAAGTGAAACTCATGGTGGAAAAATCAATTAATTAATACTACGTTTTGGTTAATAATAAAAAACAGATGTTTATCTAAAAGGAGAGATAGAACCATAATAAAATAATTTATAGAGAGTTTTAGTTTGAAGGAGACGGGTTGGAGACGGTCTGTCACCCAATCAGAAAAGAAGCCCCGCCCATTGAGCTGATCGGAGCAGGTTCACTTCCTCTGAAGTTGCCGGGAAGAGAGAGAGCAAGGCGCATTAAACAGACACTCACCATAGGAAGATAAAACAAGAAAAGTGGATCAGACTCGGAAAAGCTGCCGAAGAAATCTCCCGGGACGACCAGGACCTGTGTGAGCACAGTCGGAGGAACCTCTCGGGAAGAGAAACGCATCGGTGAGCGGCCGTCTTGATGTGCTAGGCTAATAGCTAATGCAACGAGTTAAACCGTTAGCATAGGAGCTAACATCAGAGCACTAGCTCCGGTGCTGATTGGCGCGAGAGAGACACACTACGACACACCACACATTAATGCTGAAGCCCTGATCCGACATTTTAAAGGTGCATTGTGAGACATTTGTTTGCTCCTTTGTTGCACATAGAGCTGTATTATGTGTGTGTTTATCACCTTATTTGTGCATTCTAAGCTCATCCAGCCATATTTTATTAGCTGTGCACATTACATGTTTTTCTTTCTAGATGATTGATATTGTTTTATGTGCTAATTACGATGTAAAGAGCACAGGATATTTTGATACTGTTGACTTGGAGTGAGGAAGATTATTCAATAACATAATCTGATATTTTGAGTGTTGCTTATTTTATTACTGAACATTGTGATAGCATGTTGCAACAGTAATTGAGTAAAATTGTTATTCTCTATTAGGCCTAGGACGATAACAAATTTAGCTGGACGATATATTGTCCCACGAATTATTGCCGATAAATGAAATGATTGTCAACATGATAATATATCATAATAATGCACACCCTTTCAAATACAATAAACTTTTATTTTTCAGTAATTTTTTACCATCGTAATTGTAATTTCAGGAACGTTGAAATATCCTAAATAAATAAAACAAACAAAGAATAAAATGGACTCTCAGTCTCTGTTAGCAAAAACAGCACTCAAATATAAAACCACACACAACCAAGACAATAAATAAAATGGCTTATCAAGTCTCGATTAACAAAATTGCACTTCAATAAATACTGAACATTTAGGCTGTTTGTGACATGTATTTTCTCGCAGGCAATTCGTTCTGTCTGTCAAACGTTTGCAGCATCTCTCTCAATGCTGGTTTTTCAACTGTACTAAAGGGCAGCATTTCTTTTGCGATGCAGCGAACTACCATTTTTGCTCCATTTATATTTACTTTGTCGACCAAACGCCTCAGTGAGTGTTGACTTTCGGGACGAAGGCTCTGCATCTTGAGGTGCACTTTTTTTCCCCCAGCTGGGAACACTGGGTCGGGTGGTTGTGCTTTAGGTGGGCATGCGAGTTTGTTGTGTTGCTTTTTTTTGTTGCCACCACTTTTGAACTGGCTCGTCCATGTTGATGGGCTCACCTTGCTCATTCGGTTATTACAGATGTGGTAGAAAGACATTTTTTTGTACAATGTTTATTTTTTTTAGTACATCAGTTTGGCTGAAATCTGTGGTGCTTCCACCTGCTGAACACAGAATAAACTATAAGTACCAGTCTTGGCTGCTTAACACAGCTGATATTACATGTGTAAAAAATATTGTAGGCTATTGTATTGTACAGTATCTGTAAATAATCGTGTTTCTCCTCTGTTCCTTAATATCTACAGATATGACAATGATTTCAGCATAAAATATCCTTTAACGTGACTTTTTTCATTTCATTACATGAAGCACTGCAACACCTGATGTCCTCTGAATCCACTGTGGCAGCAGCAACAAGGTGGAGATCGGCAGCTTCAGGCTGGTCAACATGTTAATAATATTGAGTCAATTTCTATATCCATTATGGTTGGTAAAATGAACACTGTTATCACAACAATGTTCATCTTTTACTTTCTGATTTGATAAACTTTAGATAAAAAGTCTCTCTTTTGTCATAAGAGAGAGAACGCGGTCAGCACAGCTGTGTCCCTCAAGTTCGTCCGTCCCTAATAAAATGACAGGAAACATAAAAGTATGGCATTATTGCCGAGATAAGTGTTACTTTCAAACAAAGTCTATGTCCTTAAATTCTGTGGATATTCAACTATTTATTTGAATATGGTTTGGGATTAAACAGTGTACTACAATGAATGTGCAGTATGGAGTTCTTTCACATTAAAAGTATTGCATTTATAATGTAATGCATCATGTGCAATCATTTGCTTTAATTGTTAGTAAGTTATGAAAACAGGTCTATACCTGGTAGGTAAACTGTTCATTCATAAATAAAGTCCAGCTCAACAAGTTTCACACTGCAGCAGGTGCACTAACGTTATTTCTGAACCAATAATCTAATAAAACATTATTACGGAAGTTACCCACAGTAACATAGTCAAGCCAAATAGGTTGGGGAGCTGAACAACTTTACATAACGTTAAATATCTAACTTGGTGGAGCTCATTCACTAAACACACAGTCGCCTTCAGTTTAAAAGATTTATCACCATAAACTCTAACGCTCCTCTCTCCGCTGTGTGAACCGCTTCATGTCATGCCGCTCCCGTTAGCATTGCCATTACTGCTGGTATGTTGCCTGGAGGTTAGCGGAGCTAAGCTAACCAGCCAGGTACAGAGACAATGATACCTGCTCATCACTACTGACACGTAAATAAAAGGCAGTACTTTACACACCACAGACACTTCTCCGTCAGGACAATCAGCCGAACAACAAACGATAATATTCACATGTGAGTGAAAACTCCTCCCCAGACCCGGTCGCGTTCGGTGACGGTGATTAGCCTGTTAGCTCAGGTGAAGCCGAGCAGACCACAGGCTAACAGCCAGAGTGACGAGCTAACGGTGACGTCACGTGTCAATCAAGTGATAATTATTCACAATTTCAAACCTCTGTATTATCTAAACAGATAATACATAGTTGTCATGAAGGAAGAACTTACTGATTGAGTCTAAAACCGTATTTTGAACCAGGCTGTAAACAGGTTTAATTCTGCTCTAAAGTCTGGCGTTTTAACATGGGAGTCAATTCCCATTGACTCCCTCTTGGAGCCAGCCTCAAGTGGCCACCCAGTGAACTGCAGTTTTTTGCACTTCCGCAGTGGCCTCAGCGCTCAGCCCGGGATGTTGCCGCTTGGTGTGGAGCCAATGCTAGCGGCCCTGCCTCCCCCCACAGAGACAAAGAGACTGGATGACTGACAAGAGGGTTCACTCTGTTCATTCCGCTATGGAACAAACGCCCCCAGGTGCTGAGACCGAGCTCAGAGTGAACCCTCTTGTCATCCAGCCTGCTTGGAGGCGAGAGAAGAGGAAAACAAACGCGCATGCACATGGCAATAAATCGAGGCGGGAAAAATTATCGAGTTCATTTTAATTTATCGTGCGATTAATTGATTTATTGATTATCGGCCCAGGCCTATTCTCTATTGATAAAGAGTTTATGTAGATTTAACATGATTAATGTACTATAATTCATTTTTTGAGATTTGAGAAAATTAAGATGAATGCTCTGATCCAACTTATCGTAGGTCAGGTTTTTTGATGGACCCATTGAGAGTTTGACCTACCTGGATGTTGGAGCCAGTCAAAGTTTGATGGCGAGCCAGACCCCGGAGGATACTTAGAGATACTACGCCGTGGAACCTGAATCCTTTTACACTTTACATACACACACACCATCCACGCAACAGTGCAGTGGGACTGATTTTCCACCTTCACGGTGTTGACTGAACAGTGACTGAAAACAGGTGAACTGAACTTTAGAAAAAACGCAGCTGTAAAACTTTATTTTATTTTCTATACTTACCCGGGTAAGAGTTGTGATAATTTGTCTGATTGATGTTTTTATTCATCCTTCCCATCCTGTAATAAATAGGGAAGCGTTATTGTTTCTTAAGGAGTATACTGAGTTTGTCTCATTCCTGCGTCATCGTTTGATCAATCCTGGGCTCCATAGTCGATCTTAGAACTTCTGATTTCACTGGTTATTGAACCTAGTTACTATTTTTCAGTACTATTCTCTTTTCCTCTCAGAAGGGTTACACTTGTATAGTTTTATTTCATAATACATTGGTTCATTCATTTGTATTTATCAGCATGTAAGCTTGTTGCAGTGTCTCAAACCCAGTTTTTCATCAATGTCACAGAAGAACAACAATGAAATGGACGGCTACACACCAGAATTGTATGGACCTGAGGGCAGAAAGTGACCTTACTTTGGAGGAGATGGACGACAAGGAGTTGTTGGACATGATCTGGGCAGTGGTCAACAAACTGTCAGAGGACACAAATAACCATCCACTTCCTCAAGATGTCCCTGCTCAGGAATGGCATGACTTGTTCAACTGGACTGGTTCTGATGACGACCCCCCCCCCCCAATAGCATCACCTCTCAGCTTGGAGCAGCATCCTCCTGAAACCCAATGGTGAACTGTCTGCTGCCATAAACCACCAGCAGCTAAGTGTCCTGCAGTCAGGCCCTGTGTTCAGCCAGGCAGGGCCTCACATCCAGACACAGGTAAGGTACTAACTATAGGTTAGAGAGCGATTCAGAGGAACTTTATCAATACCTGTATCAAGAAAGATACTTATTAATGGAGGAGGGGGTAATTCATGAGTACTCAGAGTAGTGAACCTGACTGAGTATAGAGACGTTTACATTGGTAGAAACCTCCCGTTTGGCACGAAGAAATTCTTCTTTCATTAAATTGTAAAAACTGCATGATTGATTTCTTCTGTGATTGATTAAAGAATCAGTGGTGTCAGTGATAGTGCTGTGCTTTAGAGTTATGGGAAACACCACAGAGCAACTACAGGTTACAGATATTATTCATCTTTGGTTCATCATGTTCAGGAGGACAATATTAAGATCAGGACAGAGATTATACAAGGCTGGGTTAGGTATAAATGTGTGTGGTGGTGGTTTTAACTCTGACACCAAGGGGACAGATGACACAGAGGATGCAGGTTGTCTTATCTCTTATTTTGTGTCTGTTCTTGTCTCCAGTTCAACAATGTGCCATCAGGGAAGCTGACCAAACACCTGGAGGTGAGGCTGGCTCCTGTTGGATTATTGTAAGTATCGCACACATTAATGCAAACACACACAAACACACCTCTGAGCTACTGTTTCTATTTGTCTTCTTATGTGTCTGATTGTGTTTATGTAGCAAAGGAAAGGGGGTTTACGGGGCTCCAGGAGACAGACTTCCTTTTCCCGTGACCAACCGCCACTCACAGTAAGTCTGCCTGACTAGTTCACAGTCACCTTTTCTGTCATGAATTTATATTTCTTTGATTGAGATGCTTTCATGTTCTTTTCTTTCCTCACAGTTTTAAACATTGGTAATTCATGCTTTCTGTGTTTTTTCTGTTTTTCCACAGAAAGAGAAAATGTGAGAGCTAGCAGGATGATGACATGCCGTATGTCAAGCTTTCGAAGACGGAACAGACACTAAACGCTGTTGCTGAGCTCGAAACTCCTGACTGTGCAGTCGTTGAGCCCAACGTTGAAAAGAGAGTATGTGTCTTTGCTTTGTAGGTTTGAGACTCTGGGTCACACAAACCTCATCCAGCTGTGTCTATGACCACACTTCTAAAACTGTTCTCTAACTATAATTCTTGACATCATGACACATCTATATATCCAGATTTAACTTGTGCAAAACAAGAAAGACACCAGTTCATTGTTGATATGCATTATGATACATACCAAATAGATATTATAAATATAATAAAACAAATGATTTACCAAAATAAAATTAAAATCGCATTTATAAAAATACTATATATATTTATATATATATATACATACATACATATACATACATACATACATATACATACATACATACAGATATACATGCAGATATACATGCATTTATACTTCTGACCAAATGTATTTATGCAAATATTTTAATGACCTATTTTTCTTATAGTAGAGTAGGTTTTAATAATGTGACTTTACTTTTACTTTTGTTAATATAAAGTATTCTGTTACATTTCATTACTGGATGAATAAGAAGTATTTAAGTGGGCAGAGAAGAGACGGGGACTTTGATACTGATTATAAAGGCTCGGTATAGTGTATGACTTGCTTATGGATGAGGCACTGATACAATCCTGAAAACTATTATAACTAACAGGTTGTGGTTTTAACTCTCTGACACCAAGGGGACAGATGACACAGATGATGCAGGTTGTCTTATCTCTTATTTTGTGTCTGTTCTTGTCTCCAGTTCAACAATGTGCCAGCAGTGAAGCTGACCAAACACCTGGAGGTGAGGCTGGCTCCTGTTGGATTATTGTAAGTATCACACACATTAATGCAAACACACACACACACACACCTACCTCTGAGCCTCCGTTTGTATCTGTCTTCTAATGTGTCTGATTGTGTTCATGTAGCAAAGGAAAGGTGATTTACGGGGCTTCAGGAGACAGAGTTCCTTCTCCCTGTCCAGACACAGGAGGCTCTGGAAGAGATGGCAGCTGACATTGTCGCTGCTGTCCAGATACAGGAGGCTCTGGAAGAGATGGCAGCTGACACTGTCGCTGCTGTCCAGACACAGGAGGCTCTGGAAGAGATGGCAGCTGACACTGTCGCTGCTGTCCAGACACAGGAGGCTCTGGAAGAGATGGCAGCTGCCGTTGCTGTCGAGGCACAGGGGGCTCAGGAGAAAAAGGCAATGGAATTGAATGCTGCAAGAAAAAGCTCTCTGTCAGCTCTCCTGTTTTCTACTATGGATTATCCAATGCATCTAGTTGAGGACAATCTTCTTCTCCAAAATTCAGTTAAAATAAAAAAAAAAAGATTACAATGGTACTTCAAGCTCCTGAAGTTTGTTACATTCTCCTATTTGTTTTAACCTGTAATGGAAATTACATTTAATTGCATGAGCGGACAATGGTTGACCAAATTGTTAATCTAAAAAGGGTAACCTTAAGGTTTATGATGGTGGCTTAAGAGACACAGAAATTGCCACCACAATATCCAACCAGATGTTTTTTCATTTATCTGACCACCTCTCGTTTATTCGACCGGACGTCGTTGCTCCGGTCAGGTTTCTCATTTATCCAATCACATGTTGTATATCCAACCAGATATTTTGTCATTTATCTGACCACCTCTCGTTTATCCAACCGGACATTGTTGCTCCGACCAGGTTTCTCATTTATCCAATCACATGTTGTATATCCAACCAGATATTTTGTAATTTATCCAACCACATTTCGTTTAAAAAAAATGAGAAACCTTGGTGAGACAAACAAGGGGTGTTTGGATAAATTTATGAAGTGGGATGATTCAGATCTGTACGGACATTTTAAGGTCCTCATCAGTGCATAAAAGCAGAAGAGATCATTCTGTGCTTGGTTTCTCCTCAGAAACAGATCTCTGTCTGCTCGACAAGCTTTAAAATGATGGAGTACATGACAGTGGTTGTCCGATGGTGCCGTGTGCCCCAGCCTCACATCAATTAACCCACATCAGGTCTTGGTGGTACATGAGCAGGTGGAACTGTACAGAAAATGAGACCCAGCATTTGAGAGTTATTTGCGCTTACCTATCCAGCGCTGGTGTTTGGAGTTATATAGCCAAACTGTTCTCTACAATGAAGAAGCTATGGGCAGACCCAAGGTTTAATCTATTGGGCTCTGGAGCTTTTGAGTTATTGTTGACAGATAAACAACCATTGACTGAAATTGTCAACCAATATATTGTCACATACACTGAGATTCAGCCAGGAGTTAGCTTCTACGAAAATGTCATTAAGACAGTAGCATTGGTGAA
Source organism: Paralichthys olivaceus (assembly GCF_024713975.1). Taxonomy (NCBI): domain Eukaryota; kingdom Metazoa; phylum Chordata; class Actinopteri; order Pleuronectiformes; family Paralichthyidae; genus Paralichthys; species Paralichthys olivaceus. The sequence goes on from NC_091109.1 coordinate 15,799,738, forward strand.
AGCGTGCAGTCGGACCCTAAGAAAAGAGCTGACCGTTGCAGACCATAGGATGATGTTTAAGCTATCCTGCAGACATGTAAGTACTGAGCACATCCTCTCTTAAACTTTTTTTTTCTCAAAAAAAAAAAAGAAAAGTTTATATACTCCTTTTCCACAAATCGTTTGTTTGTTTCATGTCACCCTGACAGGAACCCCACAGCCTGGTAGTATTGCCACCTGGGTCTGCCACCAACATGATCACAGTGCGATGCACTAAGCCCCAGACGATATATGACCTTATGCCGAAGCATGGCTTACATTGCTCCTGTAATGGAAATTTTTACATTTGTGTATGTTTAATTGCATGATGTATGTATGTGAATGACTGACCAAAGAGTTGACCAAATTGTTAATCTAAAAGGGTAACCGTAAGGATTATGATGGTGGCTTAAGAGACTTGAGTTTTATGGCCTCGAGAAACCACAACTTTATGGTATCTCTTGGTATCTCTGATTGGGATCTCACACTGAACACTGATTCTCCTATGTTCTTTGCTCATTTGTGCATGTCATTCAGGTGATGTGTACTGATGAGTCCATCTGCAGATGCTGAATTAAACTTTCAGAAAGAAGTGTTTGACTTTGTGCTTGTTTCACAGAAATTGCCACCACAATTTTGGTGTTGTCGGCAGGATCACTCTTGTGAGAAGACACTCTGGATCTCAGGGCTGAAAGGTAAAACTGCGCAGGGAGTCTGGGACTCTGACCTCAACCTCCCTGAGAAAAGAAGGTAGAGACGTGAGGGCCTGATGCCTGAAAACCAAAGAGTGCTCTCACTGCTGTGATCCAGTGGACCACTTAGCACAAAGACACTGTCTTTCTGGGAAGACAAATTCAGAAGGGAAACGGTTCTCTCACAGGGTGAGTGACAGACGTGTCGGCATGGCAAGGTTTGGAACCGATGTAGAATCAAGGAAGCTTCAGGTGATCTTGGAGATCACGGGTGGTCTTGGAGACCACAGAGTTAATATAGAATAAGCCTGTTGGTGATCTTAGAGAAGGTCACATAGTTAATTGGGAACTAATGAGTATGGTATTAGAATAAGCAGGTTGGTGATCCGAGAGGAGGTCACAGAGTTAAGGAGTATTGATATATACAAGATATAATAATAGGAATATACGGAGTGTTTGTTCATTTTAATAAACTTGTTATATTGGGTTCTGACGTCGAGTTCATGATTTAACAAACTATGATATAATATAGTAAATAGAGTTTTGCACTGGAGATGGGACTGAGACCTGAGCCAGGATCATCTCGACACTGCGATGAATCTGCTTTAAGAGAAGTTCTCAACCCCCAAAGGTAAGTAAAGGTAAGTACATTTAAGTAAACTTAAGTATATTATGGGTCTAATTGGCTTTTTGAGGTTATTAAGAAAGACTTAAATCCTAAAATTAAAATCCTAACAACAAATTTTTAACAAAAGTAAATTAAAAAGAACGGATTAAAATAAATTAGGGAATTTCTAAATGTCTTTTCCCATATCAGCATAACTTTGGTCCTCCAAATTTTGTATTTTGTTGAACAAATGGGGAGGTTAAATTGATAAATAAGAGTTATGTTAAAACTGCTGAGACAACCTATTAGAGAAATGGGTTTAAACATTGGTAAAGGAAAGAAAGATGAGGATAATGCTAATCCACTTTCTTTTCTTAATGTTCAGTATATGTTAATAAGTGATGGTAAGTGTAGAGTTAGAGAGGAACGAGTTAGTGAGGACAAATTAGAAGGAAAAAAGAAATGTAGGGATATTTGTATTGGAGCGTGTGAATTTTGGTTAACTGAAGTGAATATCAGGGACAGTTTACAGAAGGTAGGCATTGAACTAATCTCCAAGTCTCAGTGTGTCCGACTAGACCCTGATCTGGACTCAGCTCCACCGAGAGGACAACTACAGCCAGCAGCGGTGCAGTGTCCCTAACCTCCATCCAGACCTCGACCTTGTTGCAGCAGAGGAGGTGGATAGGCCTCCATCATGCACCACTCACATACTCCACGGCGAACCAGGAAGGAGGCAATTTATGATTTGAATGCAACCCTGCAAGGACTGATGGTGGAGGTGGCTGCAGGAGATGGAAACACTCAGCTGATCTCCAGACCATGGACATTCACCAATATGAAAGAACCTACCATTTGATCTCTCCCACAAGTGTTAAGTGGGGGAGCGGTATGCAGTGCAACTGGAACCAGCACTGAACAGCAGAGACTGCTGATGACTGAGATGGGGACTCAGTATTCGAAAGTGGCAAGATCCGTCTCTGCACAGGAGTGGAGAATGGTGAATCCACCATGGGGTCATGCTGATCATGCAGAAAAACTCTTGAACAGCAAGAAAAAGAAAAAGGACAGCTGGCAGCATATCAAAACCAAGTCTGCGGGCACAAGAAAGGTCATGGACGGAGAGGAAGGGGACGTGGAAGAACTGACGCTTGTTTCAAATGTGGCAAAATTGGACATTAGATCAGGGATTGTCCTGAGAACCAATACACATAGTGCGATTGAGTAGCGGTGGAGCTGGGGACAGTATATAGAGAGATACACTGTACCATTGTTTTGTTAAAATGAGGTTAAGGAAATTTTAAACATTAATTTTTGTTGTCACCACGCTGGCTGATAGATTTTATTGGTAGAGATTTGATGTGTTCATTGAGTAATATGCTAATTTTAACATCACAAGGTGTAGATGTAACTAGAGGATTTGATATATGCATATCAATGGAAGATTCTTAACTCTTCCCTCACCTCTGTAAGTAACACTTTCTTGTGTGTTCAATCACTGTGTTGTCTCAGTAGCTTAGATTGATTCACTGGAAAGGTATCAAATTCTGATCTCCATGTTCTATTAGGCAAAGGAGAACAAAAACAATTGGTATTGAAAGTTTTGGAACTTTGGACCAAAAGGGGTTATGGGAAGGGAAAAAACATCTGATCCCAATAATAATAATAATTTAATCAGAGGTTTAGAGGTAAATCACAAAAGATTTGCTGCAGTGATAAATGCAATTATCTTAAAACAGTTCTTAAAACAGATCAGATCATTATAGCAGGTGATTTCAATATTCATGTAGATGTTGCCAATGACAGCCTTAGTTCAGCATTTAAATCAATAAAAGACTCGATTGGTTTCACTCAACATGTGAATCAACCGACCCACTGCCTGAATCACACTCTTGATCTTGTCCTGACATATGGCATTGACATAGAAAATATAACTATTCCAACAGAACCCTCTTCTGTCTGACCATTTTTTACTTACATTTGAATTCAGAATTGTTAATTACGTCAATTCTGGACGGAAATTCTATTATAGTCGATGTCTATCCGACAAAACTGTTCACAAATTTAAAGAACTGCTCCCCTCTTCCCTTCCCTCTCAGCCATGTGTCAGTACAATACAAGAAGATTATCAAAACCTTACTCCCACACTAGTTGATAACTTTGTAAATAGTACTGCAGCCTCACTAAAAACAGCACTTGAAGCTGTCGCCCTATTAAAAAAGAAGAAAGTAAGTCAGAGGAGATTAGCTCCATGGTATAATTCCCAAACGCACGTTCTAAAACGGACATCGCGGAAGCCAGAAAGGAAGTGGCGTTCCACCACTCGCCAAGACTTCCACCTAGCCTGGAAGAATAGCCTTATAAATTACAAAAAAGCACTTAGAAATGCCCGAACCTCTTAATATTCAACCCCAGGTTCCTCTTCAACACTGTAGCCAGGCTGACAGAAAGTCACACCTCTACTGACCCATCTATTCCTCTAGATCTGAGAAGCAATGACTTCATGAGCTTCTTCACTAATAAAATTACAACCATCAGGGATAAAATCCACCACCTCCTCTCAGTGAATAACACTGATACATTGTCTGGTCCTGAAACCATAGCACCAGATTTATGTCTAAACAAATTTTACTCTATTGATCTTCCTGAACTGACCTCGTTAGTTTCATCATCTAAACCAACTACTTGTCAGCTGTTCCAACTAGACTTTTTAAAGAAGTCCTCCCCCTAATTGACCGTTCCATTTTAAATCAGATTAATATGTCTTTGCTAACCTGCTACGTACCACAGGCTTTTAAGGTAGCCGTTATTAAACCTCTGCTTAAAAAGCCTACGCTTGATCCAGAGGTTTTAGCTAACTCTAGACCCATATCCAACCTGCCCTTCATTTCCAAAATCCTAGAAAAAGCCGTTGCTAACCAGCTGTGTGGTTACTTAGATACTTAGATAGTAACGGTTTATTGGAAAAATTTCAGTCAGGATTTAGAACCTATCACAGCACAGAAACAGCACTATTGAAAGTCACTAATGACCTTCTTATGGCATCAGATGATGGACTTGTCTCTGTCCTCGTCTTGTTGGACCTTAGTGCAGCATTTGACACAATAGATCATAAGATTCTGCTACAGAGATTAGAACAACATATAGGAATTAAAGGAACAGCACTACACTGGTTTAAATCATATTTATCAGATAGATTCCAATTTGTTAACGTTAACAATGACTCCTCCATGCACATGCAAGTTAATCATGGAGTTCCACAAGGTTCTGTCCTTGGACCAATACTCTTCACCTTATATATGCTCCCCTTAGGCAACATTATTAGACAGCACCACAGCAGACTGCTGGGGGAACTCCCATCATGCACTGAGCACTTCATCACTTCCCTCTGTCTCTCTGCCCCCCCACACCAGTTTATTTATTTATTTATTTTAACATGTCATCATGTCAAAGTGTCACTTTGTCCTCCCATAGTCCCTCTGGCTCTTCTCTCTCTCTCGTTTCAGATAACTCTGGCTGCAGGACAAAAACGACTACCATCACCATTGTTATCATTAATTACAATAACTCAGTAATTGATTAATATATATAATCCTGTTGTAGATCACTACATTGTTATTGTTATAATCAGCCCTGATACTGATGGTGCCCAATTGTTCCCGGTCTCTCTCTCTCCACCTCATCTCTCTATTCTCTCCCCCGCTTTCCACCCATCTCTCCTTTCCTCCCCCTTCCTTTTCTTTCCTCACCCCAACCGGTCGAGGCAGATGACCGCCCACATTGAGCCTGGTTCTGCCAGAGGTTTCTCCCTGTTAATGAGGGAGTGTTTCCTCTCCACAGTCGCCTGTGCTTGCTCATTGTGGGAACTGTTGGGTTTCTCTACGTTAATATTGTTTTAAGGCCTTGACCTTTAAATGTAAAGTGCCTTGAGATAATGTAAATTATGAATTGGCGCTATATAAATAAAATTGAATTGAATTGAATTCATGTCCCACGGAAATAACATTAACTTTATAACCTTACAGTAAAGTTTTGTTGTGGTGTTGCTAAGTTAAGCTCACGCTACTTTATACTGTATATGCAGTAGGAACAGAAAAGCACACATATCGATGTTATTATATATAAAATGCAAAGACTTTCCCTAAGACAATGTGACATACATATCTGTCAATTATGTTACTATGCTTCCCTGCAGACTCTTCACTTCCTGGCCCTTACCGAGACCTGGATCACTCCAGAAAACACTGCCTGAGCTGCTCCCCTGACGATGGCACACCGCTCGTTGTCCTGGGTGATTTCAACATCCCCCAGAGAAGCTGCGCTCCTCTGAATTCATTGACTTCTTCTCCACATTTGACCTCACCCTCTTCCCCTCTCCACCGACCCACCGGGCTGGGAACCAACTCGATCTTGTCTTCACAAGATCCTGAAGTACCTCGCCACCCTCTGTTACCCCACTCACTGTGTCTGACCACCACGCTGTCACTTTCTCTCTCCCCTTAAAATTCACCACCTCCCTCGCCCCCAGGCCTCACACAGTCATTACCCGCTGCAATCTGAAATCCCTCTCCTACCCTCTGCTCTCTCCTCTACTGTTCTTTCCTCACTACCATCTACAGACCAATTTTCACTAATGTCCACTGAGGAAGCCTCCTCCACTCTGCTATCCTCCCTCTTGTCCTCTTTAGATGCTCTATATCCTCTCACCTACCTACCGGCACGATCACCCCCCCCTTCCCTGGCTGTCTGAATCTCTGCAAACCAATAGATCGGTGCTACGAGCAGCAGAGAGAAAATGGAGAAAATCACATCATCCTGATGACCTTGCCCATTAGCACCACATCCTCTCTGACTTCACCTCAACAGTATCAGCAGCTAAATCTGCCTTCTACCTGTCAAAGATCAACTCCTCTGCCTCCAACCCCAGGAAACTATTCTGCTTATTCTCTTCTCTCCTCACCCCTCCTTCTCCTCACCCTCCTTCCTCCCTCACTGCTGATGACTTTCCAACTTACTTTACCAAGAAAGTAAAAGACATCAGCTCCTCATTTACTCCTATGCCCATCCAGAAAGCACCTCCCCCAAACCTCACCTCTGATGGCCTTACCTGCTTCAGCCCTCTCTCCTCTGAAGATGTTCTCACGCTAGTGACGTCTAACCGTGCCACCACCTGTTCCCTTGACCCGATTCCCTCCTCCCTTCTCCAAGACATCTCTCATGACATCCTGCCATTCCTCACCACTCCGATCAACTCCTCCCTCACTTCAGGCATTATTCCAGCTCCTTTCAAGACAGCCATGGTAAAGCCACTCCTAAAGAAACCCACCCTAGACTCAGCTGACATCTGAAACTACAGACCTGTATCTCTTCTTTCATTCCTCTCTATAACACTGGAACATGCAGTCTAAGACCAACTGTCCTCCTATCTTTCAGAAAATGACTTCCTTTACCCTAATCAGTCAGGCTACAGGACTGGTCACTCCACTGAGACGGCCCTCCTCACAGTGACTGAGTTTCTCGGTGCCGCCAGAGCCTCGTCCGACTCGTCAGTCCTCATTCTCCTTGACTTATCCTCTGCGTTTGACTCAGTCAACTACCAAATCCTCCTCTCCACTCTGGCTGAACTTGGCATTGCTGACTCTGCTCTGACCTGGTTCACATCATACCTGACAAATCGCACCTTTCAGGTCACATGGAATGGCTCCTTGTCCAATCCCTGCCTTCTGGAAACTGGTGTCCCTCAAAGCTCAGTATTAGGACCACTTCTGTTTTCACTATACACTCGATCGCTAGGCTCTGCAATCACATCGCATGGATTCTCTTACCACTGTTATGCTGACGACACCCAACTGTTCCTCTCTCTTCCCACATCCTCCTCCAGCACCCACGTTGTGACGTGCATCTCGGAATGTCTGGCAGACATCTCCGCTTGGACAGCTACGCATCACCTCAAACTCAACCTTAGACAACTGAACTGCTCTTCATCGCGGGGAAATACTGCCCTCATATGGACCTGTAAGTCACTGTCGAGGATGTCACGGTACCATCTTCGTCGACGGCAAGGAACCTGGGCGTAATCCTAGACGATGGACTGTCCTGCGCCCCCCAACATCACTGCTGTGGCCCGATCCTGCAGGTCTGCCCTCTACAAATGTTGCCTAATGATAGGCAACATTATCAGACAGCACCACATACAATTCCACTGCTATGCAGACGACACCCAATTGTATATTTCCATGAAGCATGATGAATCTAATCACCTAGTTCAACTTCAGGAATGTCTCAAAGATATCAAGGCCTGGATGACCCAAAATGTTCTACTTTTAAACTCAGTTGTAATTGGCCCTAAACATCTCAAAGAAACACTGTTTGACCAGATAGTCACTTTGGATGGTGTCAGTCTGGCTTCCAGCTCCACTGTGAGGAACCTTGGAGTGTTGTTCGACCAAGACATGTCATTTGACCCCCATATTAAACTAGTGTCTAGGACGGCTTTCTTCCATCTGCGCAATATTACCAAAATTAGAAACATCCTGTCTAAGCAGGGTGCTGAAAAACTAGTCCACGCGTTTGTAACCTCTAGATTAGATTACTGCAACTCTCTATTAGCAGGATGCTCCATGAAGACTGTTAAAAGTCTCCAGTTGGTCCAAAATGCTGCAGCACGAGTGCTGACAGGAACTAGAAGGAGAGATCATATCACTCCTGTCTTAGCTTCCTTACATTGGCTCCCGGTAAAATTTAGAATAGAATTCAAGATCCTGTTCCTCACTTTTAAAGCCCTCAACAATCACGCCCCCTCATATATCAAAGAGCTGATAACACCTTATTATCCAAGTAGCTCACTTCGTTCCCAAAACACAGGGACTCTAGTGGTTCCAATAGTCTGTAAGAGTAGAGCAGGAGGTAGAACATTTAGCTATCAGGCACCTCTCCTGTGGAACCAGCTCCCACTCTGGGTTCGGGAGGCAGACACTGTCCCAGCATTTAAAGTAAAACTAAAAACCTTCCTCTTTGACAAAGCCTATAGTAAGGGCTGGATCAGGTGAGTCCTGAACCATCCCTTAGTTGTGCTGCTATAGGTTTAGACTGCTGGGGGAACTCCCATTATGCACTGAGCACTTCTTCACTTCCCTCTGTCTCTCTGCCCCCCCACACCTGTTTATTTATTTATTTATTAGTTTTAACATGTCAAAGTGTCACTTTGTCCTCCCATAGTCCCTCTGGCTCTTCTCTCTATCTCGTTTCAGATAACTCCGGCACCGGGACTGCAGGACAACAACGACTACCATCACCATTGTCATCATTTATTACAATAACTCAGTAATTCATTCATATATCTAATCCTGTTGTAGATCACTACATTGTTATTGTTATATTCAGCCTTGATACTGATGGTGCCAAATTGTTCCCGGTCTCTCTCTCTCCACCTCATCTCTCTCTTCTCTCCCCCACTTTCCACCCATCTCTCCTTTCCTCCTCCTTACTTTTCTTTCCTCACCCCAACCGGTCGAGGCAGATGACCGCCCACATTGAGCCTGGTTCTGCCAGAGGTTTCTCCCTGTTAATGAGGGAGTTTTTCCTCTCCACAGTCGCCTGTGCTTGCTCATTGTGGGAACTGTTGGGTTTCTCTATGTTAATAGTGTTTTAAGTTCTTGACCTTTAAATGTAAAGTGCCTTGAGATAATGTAAATTATGAATTGGCGCTATATAAATAATATTGAATTGAACTGAACTCCCTCTTGGCTGGACTCCCAGCCTCTGCAGCTAAACCGTTGCAGCGTATCCAGAACGCTGCAGCGCGCCTCGTTTGCAATCTTCCCAAATTGTCCCATGTGACCCCCCTCCTCCGTGACCTCCACTGGCTTCCTGTTGGGGCCAGCATCCGATTCAAGATGATGGTGCTGGCCTTCAAGGCCGTCAATGCAACTGCACCTGTCTACCTCCAAACACTAGTCAGACCACATGCCCCAGCGAGAGCACTTTGCTCATCTACATCAGCTGGCCGACTGGTACCCCCATCACTGAGAGCAAACAAAGCCCGCTCAGCGAAGTTGCGACCCTTCTCTGTTTTAGCACATCAGTGGTGGAACAAACTCCCGACCAATGTCAGGACAGCGGAATCGCATTCCATCTTCCGCAAAAGACTCAAGACTCATTTGTTCAGACTTCACCTCGACCCTGACTCCTGAGAACTGGAGATGAAGCTGAAACAGCGCCAAAATTTTCAGTGACATTACGGGAGGGGCATTACGTCTATAGTAGTTTAGCACTACCATAGACAACGAATGGGAATGTGTTTAGGGCTGTTTAGCTAAACAATCCACGGCTGCTGCGCGGGAGACAGGGGTCGATTCCCTGATGGAGAGGAACATATTTTTTACATAAAATGTCGAGAATTTCCTGTGAAAGTGAAAAAAAATTAAAAAACTGAATCCACACCTGCATCCACATTAAATGGGTTCCTCCCCTTCCATTCATCAAGTTTGCACAGGATCTAGAAAAGAGGTATTGTAGAGGAGGAAAAGATGTTCTCCATCTCATACATTATTATCTATTTGCTCAGGGTACTTTGTAAAAGACGAATAGAAGAAATATCATCTGAAAGAGGACAACAGTTTTGCTCTACTTCCACTGAATGTTGCTTGGTCAGAACCACTTCTTCCAACTGTCTGATTAAGGTTTTCATGACTTGTTCAGCATAATTTATATAAATAATATATAGATATAGATATATAAATTGTATAGATAATATCAATATACCTCTAGTACTGGGTTAAAGAAGACTGTGACTGTGTTGCTCCTCTTCATAGGAGGGATGAACACAAGAACAGCGAGATACTGTAGGACGAGGACGCTGAGCCAGTGAGGGACGGCACTGTACTGACTGGCCCTGAACTGGATGTTAGTGATGTGCACCGTCTCCAACAGACTGGCCACCATCAGGATGAGACTGATGCAGAAGAAAACGTCTGCAGGACACAACATACGACAGTTCAGTCAACTTTTCAATAACATCATGTATCTTAGCTATGATCTTGTGTTGGAAATGATGTTTACAATAAAACTCGAGGAACCTGTTGTTCACAATAAATTAAACAAATTAATAATTTCTTTTAAAGTCACACTGTCCCGTTGACCAAATAATTGACACACTTTTCAGTGGAACTACTTTCTACCAAGAAATGTTCCCTTTCCAGCATCACAGGGGTCGGACACTCACTGATGAGAGGCGTCCCCCTGGTGATGGGCAGCAGGTTGTTCATGATGAGCAGGATGAGGGTCATCTTGAAGGAGGAGCGGTTTGGGGCCCAATAATACTCAAGATTAACCGTATGATACATCTTACTGTGTGGTTGTTCACGTATATGAGGGGCAGAGGAGATCTCAGCATGTAGATTCCTGAAAAGATCAATGGTTCAGTTACAACCAGTATAGTACTGTTTACTTCCTCTATTTACTTTGTATTCTATTTACATGCTGAAAAACACATATGGGTCACAGTGTAGAAATTGTTAAATAAAACTTTTGACTGTCCTTTCACTTTGCTGGGGACAGTGGAGGGGGCTGAGGCCTTAAGACAACAAGACAACAATAGACTTTATTTGTACACATTCACATGGATAGATATAATCTTTTTTTCTTTTTTAGAGTTTATTAGTCTAAGCCAAGAAATATATCCTATATATCATCAAAAATCATGTACAAATACAGTTACAGAAAATCACAGAGATGGATCTAATTTAATATAAAAAACAAAGAGACACTGTGACACATACATTTGCCCGTCATTTATCTGGTCTTTAGTCAAACAGTCTCTTACCTTTGCTGAATAAAGCACCTCACATGTGTAAAGTAGTTGTAGAGCAACATCTGCTGTAGTTTGTTGTTCTTCAGTCACGGAAGTTGAAGGAAAAGTCGAGGAAGAGAGACAGAGATGAAGCTGAAACAGCGCCATAATGTTCAGTCGCCGGGAGGGGCATTATGTCCTTAGCACTACCATAGAGAATGAATGGGAACGTGTAAGGGACGTTTAGCGCAGAAGGCCTGTGTTCGATTCCCGGCAATAGACTATTATTAGCCAATTTTTTGTATTTCGAAAGTTGAGCAGATGTAATGTCAGCATGTACTTCTGGAATTGGTTTATTTGTGTAACAGACAATGAAAACCATTTGAAACTTTTTTCTTGAAATATCACTTTTGTAATAATAAGATAGTAAAGTGGGCCTTTTCATGTTTTGAAAAATTTGTGGCAATGACATTGACTTGAAATTGAGAGCAGGCACTGCAAGTCAGAACTGTTCATCAATAGGAAACACAAGCATAGCATTCTGTTTACACGGTATATTTTAGAAGCTCATAGAATCAAGACTGTTCCCTTCAAGTCTAAATCACTTTTGTATTGGGTCTGTTGTTTGCATTAGGGGCCAGCTGGGCTTTTAGCCCCACCCTGCCCGAGGTGTGAGTTGTTGGGCCATGAAGAGGTATATTGTTATCGTGGTAAAAGGCTCAAAGTTAACTAGAAAGTGATTCTGAGATTTACACACTTCCAGCACTACCAGTAATTCTTTCAAAATGACTTTACAAGCGTGGATACGTCATGAGCCATAGTCATCCATAGTTATGCTGCTATAGGCCTAGACGGCTGGGGGATCACCCATCAGGCACCAGAAACCAGCACCTTCCCTCTTCTCTCTCTGCCTTGTTTATTTTATCGTATCTTATTACATGTCTCTAATTCCTTGGGTCTTCTCCTCCCCTCCTTGGTCCATGCTGTGCGGCTCTCCGGAACCCATCCTGGCTCGGGTCCTGATGAGGGATGGACCTAGTGAGGTCACCGGTTTGTCGCAGGGCTAACGTGGAGGGTCATGCAACCACCAGCACTCTCACCTGAGGACCTCTCACCTTTGGAGCCATGTTCACTACTACTACTGCACATGTTGGACCATGAGGGAGGTAGGAGTGCCTGGAGGGACCAACGCGCCCTTGGAAGACCATGCCAACATCCAGGTGGTGATTCCCGGGCTGGATTCAAGCCCATGACCAGAGACTGTGACTCCACCCCCCCTTTATTTCCTTTTGTTCCCCTATATATATTTTTTTTCTCCACTCACCCCAACCAGTCCTGGCAGAGGCCGTTGATAGATACATGTAGGGAAAGTAGATTTAGTTCTCGTGGCCAATGTGTTTGATGTGCAAGTGCTGTCAAATATATACAGAATATATCCTTGCTGGCCCATCCACTGCAGACAGAGAGGGGAAAGCTGACATGGAGCTCCGGGATCCCCTCCCTCACCTGTTTATAATGCATGAAAATCTAACTTAAGTGATTAAAGCTTTTGACAAGACCAGTTGATGCAGTCGTAGATGCCGGTTTTTTGCCGCCGACTTGTTGATGCCTTTTGAGTACCTGTAGAGGGCTCCGATATGGATGATACCTCATCCTGTTGCCCCTCCATAGGTGTTTCTTTAGTTGTCTGGAGATATTAATGACAGATATCAGACTGATGAAATCAAGTAAAAATAAATGTTCTAATATAGTCAATATCTTTCATGTGTGCATGTGGCAGTGTAGATGTATTTCACAAAATCTAAATGAATTTGAATTACTGTATTTAATGCAGTATAAAGATGGACTATATGTTTATGTATGTGAATTTTTGTATGGTAAGAGCATGTCCTTTATGAGAACTATCAGTTATACAAAGAATCATTTTGACCACCTTGCATTTCCACGGCCAGTCTGATTCACCATAATTATAGGTGATCTCCTCTCCTGGACTTATGTCACGTTTTGCAAACAAACACAGATGGGGCTTCCCTATCACTGTCAAGTACTTGATCTTGGCATTGGGATTCATATGGTTGTCATTTACGAGCCTTCCAAGTGACCCATCCTCTTTTGCTGCATCAACACTACAAAAGCAAAGATAACACATTATTACAAATTGTAATTTGGCAATATAAATTTGCCTGACTTAGAAGCCTTCCCTCAACAATATAGTCTGAAAACTGGCTTACTGCCATTCCAACTGGCACGTGCATGGTCAATTGCAATCACCGATGTCTCAGCGTGCAAGAGAGCAGCATTAGGCCATGTCACAATAACTTGAGCTGAGTCTTGCAGCATATAAAATAACTCCCGCAAAATTCCACCCCCCCAACCGAACTCCACTCCTCGCCCGCTCTCCGCTTCCCCAACGGGTGCATTTATCAGACTCGTTGTGCCCCGGCTGCTTTGGTGACACTAGATGACCTCGAACTGATCGCTGGCCCTCGTGGTGGCGACGTCTCATTCGAATGTCTGCCAACTTTCAATGGTACTTTTTGTGCCTACAGGGTTCGATTCCGGAGAGGGAGTCTGAGATAAATTATTATTAAATTATTGATGACCATATACGACAAAGAATGACATAATGTGCCACACTCACGGTTGATGAAGGCATGTTGAGGGTCAATGAATTGTGTGAGATGTGTCAAATCTGTTGGTTATTATTTTTGTTCATTATCATATGTAAACAAATGGAGGCAAGATTTTTAAAATATATTTTGCATTGAAGAAATAATTGTCTGCATTCAGATTGAGCTCTATATCATCAAATCAGTAATGATTGGATGACTAATGTGCATAACAAAGACATAAATATTACATTAAAAAATCCTTTTAGCCCAGTATTAAGTGGAACATAGTAAATTAAGTTAAATGGAAACAGTCAAACACATCTGCAGATGCATTGACAATTGTATTGATTTAATATACACACATACAAATATTAATAATATGCATTTTCATTAATATTTTATGCCAGTGACAGTATTCGACCAACACTCACAAAGCACTGCTCAATAGCCATGAATCTATGAATGAAATTAAAATATGAAACCTTTATTTGCAGTGTCAAATCACATTGAACACATGAACAACACACAACAATACAATGCTTAATCACAGAATGTCAGTGCCTGTGTTGTGCGTCAATAGCTCTCACACACTAAAATCACATAGATCAACATGTAAATATACATCCTCTCAATTATTTCGCATCAGTTTTAGAAACCAGCCAGCATCAAGGTCCACACTTTCCTGACACACAAACACACACACACATTTTTTACAAACACGAATCCAAACATGCTGCAGAAATGCACAATTCCCCATGCTCTCAGTGACACACAATGCAAAAATTAGTTTGCAAAATGTACCCACTTCCCGGTGATGGTAAAGTAGTTGACTACAGCTGCTCTACAGTGTTTTCCATTTTCATTATTTTATTTTCATCCTACTACATTTATTTTATAATGCTTGTGCTGTTAAGATTTCACACTATGTACTTACTGACACATAGACTTATATTTTGTTGATGCTTATGTACATATCTACATACTTAATTTAACACTTCATAGCATATTTCATTTATTCCCTCAAGCATATCACACATTATCTAATGGATCTGAAATCCTTGATTGATTTTCTTCATTTGGTCAAGAGACTAACCTCAGTCTCAGACAGGGATCACTGTAGCTATCAGTGCAACATGTGTATAGTAGCCGCCTAGCTCAGGATTTGTGTATGCTCCGCAGTGATGTGCATCATATAGAAGTCAACCTGATAAACCCCCAGGGGCCGCCATGTTGTGGAGTTATAAAAATTGCCATGGAAACAGTTGCTTCTTAAAAATCTTCTTTGATGATTGATGAGGGGCCAACCATCAAAGGGATTGCTGGCCTGCATATCCTTATCAAATCCAATCAAAGAACCAAAAACTCTAGACATTAAAGGATATTTCTTTGGTCCTCTGAACTAGCAAACATAAATAACAAGTTCCCTTGCTTCAAGTTATTAGCTTGTGAAAATAACAGACCGTCAACTGAGAAGACCACAGTCCTCATTAGTGAAGACAACAATCCTGCCTACGGAGACAACCGCTGATTTGTTCAGTAAAAATTCATCAAGAAGACACTGCTCTCATAACTACAAATCCCCTTTACCAAAATGGACATCCTGGTAAGAATTTTTTTTTTTTAGAAATGTATGTTCAGGTTCAGGTCTTTTAATAATGAATTCCATGTTTCCATTTTTCAGACATGTGGAACAATGCAGTCTGAGATTAAGGCTCTGAAAGAGAAGCTCAAACTGAATGATGAGCTTCTGATAAGGGAGCAGGAGAAAATGACAGCTCGCTCTAAAGCCCACATTGGTGTCCTGGCTGAACTGGCTGTACAGAGCAACAAGGTGAAGGCTCTGGAAGACAAGCTCAAAGAGAACGATGAGCTTCTGATGAGGGAGAAGGAGAAAATGACAGCTCACTCTAAAGCCCACAATGGCAAACTGGCTGAACTGGCTGTACAGAGCAACAAGGTGAAGGCTCTGGAAGAGAAGCTCAAACAGAACGATGAGCTTCTGATGAGGGAGAAGGAGAAAGTGACAGCTCACTCTAAAGCCCACAATGGTAAACTGGCTGAACTGGCTGTACAGAGCAACAAGGTGAAGGCTCTGGAAGAGAAGCTAAAACAGAAGGATGAGCTTCTGATTAGGGAGAAGGAGAAAATGACAGCTCACTCTAAAGCCCACAATGGTAAACTGGCTGAACTTGCTGTACAGAGCAACAAGGTGAAGGCTCTGGAAGAGAAGCTCAAACAGAACGATGAGCTTCTGATTCGGGAGAAGGAGAAAATGACAGCTCACTCTAAAGCCCACAATGGCAAACTGGCTGTACAAAGCAACAAGGTGAAGGCTCTGGAAGAGCACAATGTGGCTCTGAAGGAGAAGGTGGCCCTTTTGAAAAGGGATTTGAGCAGGGTTGAGCTTGTGGTGACAGAGATGGAGGAAAGGCAAGCTCACAGCCAAAAGATTGACTCCATGGACAAGGAGACTCAAACCAGCGATCTGCTTCAGGATGAGAATAATGCTCTTCAAGAAGAGCTGATGAAGCTCAGAGCTTCTTATCATGAGGTCTGTCTGAATCAGACTACCAACCAGGAGAAGTTCGACACTGAGCTCCAGGAGAAGAAGGTTCTCCAAGAAGAGCTGATGAAGCTCAAAGCTTCTTACAATGTGGTCTGCCACTGTCATGAAGCTGAAGTTTCCAGTCGGGAGCTCAATGGAGAGAATAAGGATGATGTCAGAAGTCTCTCTCCAGTGTTCTCCCTGAGAAACCAAAGAAGACTTCACTCTGGAAGAGAATCCGCCACGCTCTGGGGTTGAAAAAACCACAGTGTTGGAAGTAGTCAGCAGCGCCCATCCAACAGCACCTGAGCTGACCTTACCCAGTGTTGTAATGTAACGAAGTACAAATACTTCTTTACATTTCTACTTAAGTAGAAATTTCACATATCTGTCCTTTACTTTGTTATTTTTATTTCTGACAACTTTCACTTTTACTCCACTATATTTCCCAAGTAAAATGTGTACTTTTACTCCAATACATTTCTCCTAACCATCTTCGTTACTCATTACTACAAATTAAAATCAGAAGAAATTTGAGTTGGTGACGTAATGCCGGAAACTTTTTGTGGTATATACGTGTGCCTGCAATATATATTATGCCAGTGGGTGGCAGTGTCACTCGATGTACCCCATGAAGAAGAGAGTGACTGTGACTGGTACCTGAATAAGAAAGAGTAAAGTTTGTTCCTCTGAATTAGCTTGCCTGTTAGCTTCTTTTTTCATTTACACTACACAACACATTCGTTGTCATGTCAACCGCCAAGCACGAAGAAGAAGAAGTTCCGCTTGTCTGGGTGTTGTGGTGAAAAACTAAGTTCCACTCGTGGTTCAAAAATTCCAAAAATTCAGTCAAATAAAAAAGCAGTAGAAGTCAACTTAAAAGCCGCAGAGTTTTATTGTCGACAACAAAACCTGAGAGCATTCAGTAGCGAGCCAGAGCTGCACCAGAAGAACTCTGACTAACAGTGGTTTTGCTCCGCTTTATCTATCCTTAAGGGCCACACCTGTTACGACCTTCCCCCTGGAAAGTCTCCAAGCACCGGGGTTACTTGCGTACGTTGGACTTGAATTTACCCCTGGAAAGCCTCCAAACACCTGGGTTGCTTTGGCCTTGGAGCTGGGACTTTCCCTCTGGAGAGCCCCTACCGTACCATGATGAGTCTCTTTTTCTTTTACACAGTTTTTCTTACTCTTGACACCATTATATCTGTCCAAACCATTTGCTATTTTTTAAAAGATATTTGTCTCTGATTTTACACCATAATATCAGACTGCCTTTAAAAAAAAAAAAAGATTATCATTTCTTCACACAAGTTATACATACACTACATACTGATTGTTACACATAGAGTATATTGTTTGATTCGTTTGATGATTCGTAATATATGTCTTAAACTTATTGTAATCATTAGCAATTTATGTTATAATCACTCCTCAGTTTGCAGTGCAGATTAAAGGTACATAGTGACATTCATATGTGACACAGTGTAATGAACAGAAATTTTACTGCACGGGCATGTCACATTATTGATGCCATCATGGAAGCACTTGCTGCCGGCTCTGCTGCTAACGTTAATGCTCCAGTAGCAGATGACAAGCATCTCGACTAAAGTGGTGAAACTTGGTGAACTCCGTGGTGGTGATGAAGATAACGTTACACCGGCCGTATTTTCAAGAAATATTTTCGTAAGTTGGAGTGAAAGATTCTTCCTACCGGATTAAGTGCCTGTTATGCCTACAGAGAGTGACTGAAATATTGGCATTCAAAAACTCCCCGTCCAACCTGAAGAAGCACATCGAGATAGGTTAAATACATTTTCATTCAATGAAGCCATAATGTCATGTTGGGACCTGGTATCTGTGAACCATAGTTGGGCCTACATGTGTAGTCAAAAGCCTGACCGCATGTCTCCTTTGCTCTGGAGACAAAGGAGAGCTTCCAGAACTCAGTCTCCCAGGGTGCTTCATCTTCACATATAGGTGGTAAAACTGCTCCTGAAGACAACTCTCAACCACTATTGGTCACTGTGTGCCCCATGACCCATGAGGTCACAAGGCCAATATAAGCCGAGTTTCCTAGCTCTCTTCTCTGTTCTGCCTCTTCCCCTGCTGACCGCTCCTGGTGGAGTAGGTTCTGGCCCTGCTCTCCCAGCCAGGGAGACTTCCTCCCTACACAAGCTCCTCAACTTCCAGCAGGCCTGCCTGGAGCAGACTGCTAAAACATTCCAAAGGCAGTGACGCGAGAGCCTGCCTAAGAACTTCAGCACAATTGGCCACGACAAAAGGTCTGACCAGCAGATGCACAACAGGAGCCACCAACCAACAAGACCACTTCACTCGACTTCAAACAGCACATCCAAAAAGGACCTTTCCCTCTTTTTCATGGACGGGTAACACAACTGGGCTCTATTATTACGCTAGGCTAAGCAAAGGACTGTTTAGTCCTATTTCTATTTCATGTGATGTTTATAAGTTTGAATTGTGTTGTTGTGATATTTGGTAATATGTTATTTGAAAGTTAATGTTAGTTCTGTTATACTGATCAGTTTCTTTGCATGCATCTAACTACTTTCTTTAACCTGGCACCAACACCTCACACACTCATTTCCACAAACTTAACACATACATGTGATCTCAGCCACATGGTCTCACAACTCCATCTTCATTAATGTTGCGTAAGTGTGAATTTTGCCAACCTCTACACTGTCAAGAACTCCATATCCTTCAACTTTGCTAGCTATTGATGTGGTAATTTTGGTTATAGTTATTTATTTAATTATTAATCAGAGTTCCAAATTTGTAGTCAGTAAGACTTATTTCTTAAATTGGCTATCTTTTCCCTTCCTTTGAAGGGTGGTGCCCCGATTTATCCTTTATCAGTTTAATATTAATATTTTTAATATTAATATTTAATATTTCTCTGATAGCCACATTTATTGAATGCCCAAAAGCACACCATTTAATGGTGCCCCGCATGAAGGAAAGTACATAATCGTACCCCGCGCAAGGGAAAGTACATAATCACAACATTTTTGGTGCTCTGTGTGAGGCAAAGTCATGAATAATAACATTATTTTGACTCCTCGTGGAGCACAGCACAACAGTCAAAGTTATTTAAGTGATCGCTGCTGATGACGGGCTCTCCATCTCCTCTTTAGTCGCATCCATTTTTTTTGCCTAAATATGGATTTATCCTCACCCAAAAGGCAGAGCATATTCTCCAGTCCCTGCAAAGGCTTTGTTCTCACATGTGAACTGGTCAACGCACCCCTCCAGCCAGCCACGTCAGATGAAGATTCAGAGAGACTGCATGGAGAGGACACTGTGATGGGAGAATCTCCAAGAGTAGTCACACCACTGGGGCTGTGAGGTGGCCACCTTTTGTGTTTTCCTCCTGTGGATGACTGCTCTTCAGGGTAGGACAATTTCTCTTCCAGGAGTCTTTGGAGCTATTATATATGGATTGTTGGACAGAGCTGGAATTAGTGATACTGTGGCTTAATTGTTCATTTCTTCTTTGTTCCACAGGCACAGCAGCAGTGCAGCACGGCTAATCTCCAATTGGGACATGATGTTGCAACTTATCACCTAACTAATACTATTTCCAATAATGTGACTATGCCACGGAAATAATTCAGAAAAGAAAGGAGTACGCGGGAATTAAGAAAGTTTTAAAAGAGAGAGGAATCCGTTTCTAGACACCTATGGCCAGAATGAGGATACACTGGGACACTGGCCCATGGCCATGGCAACAGGTAGGAAACAAAGAGGACACCGCAACACGAGCAAAACATAAACTACAGAAATACAGAGGAATGGACAAATAAAGTATGTAAGTGCATCTAAATGAATAAGTAAGTGAAAGATAACACATGTTAGACACTGAAGACAAATAGTCTAAGAGATTGTATATAGGTCTTCAGTCTTCACTGTTAGGACTGATCGGACGCTGTATGTGTGAGCTATAATGATCACTTCATTCCCAAAACACAGGCTCTCTAGTGGTTCCAAGAGTCTGTAAGAGTAGAGCAGGAGGTCGAACTTTTAGCTATCAGGCTCCTCTCCTATGGAACCAGCTCCCAATCTGGGTTCGGGAGGCAGACACTGTCCCAGCATTTAAAGTAAAACTAAAAACCTTCCTCTTTGACAAAGCCTATAGTTAGGGCTGGATCAGGTGAGTCCTGAACCATCCCTTAGTTGTGCTGCTATAGGTTTAAACTGCTGGGGGAACTCCCATTATGCACTGAGCACTTCATCACTTCCCTCTGTCTCTCTGTCTCTCTGCCCCCCCACACCTGTTTATTTATTTATTTATTTATTTTAACATGTCATCATGTCAAAGTGTCACTTTGTCCTCCCATAGTCCCTCTGGCTCTTCTCTCTCTCTCGTTTCAGATAACTCTGGCACCGGGACTGCAGGACAACAACGACTACCATCACCATTGTTATCATTAATTACAATAACTCAGTAATTCATTAATATATATAATCCTGTTGTAGATCACTACATTGTTATTGTTATCTCTCTCTTCTCTCCCCCGCTTTCCACCCATCTCTCCTTTCCTCCCCCCTTACGTTTCTTTCCTCACCCCAACCGGTCGAGGCAGATGACCCCCCACATTGAGCCTGGTTCTGCTAGAGGTTTCTCCCTGTTAATGAGGGAGTTTTTCCTCCCCACAGTGCTTGCTCATTGTGGGAACTGTTGGGTTTCTCTACGTTAATATTGTTTCAAGGTTTTGACTTTTAAATGTAAAGTGCCTTGAGATAATGTAAAATATGAATTGGCGCTATATAAAAAAAATTGAATTGAATTGAATTAATGAGACAGATGCTCAAGAGAATCTGGATAACAAGAATGGACCTCACTAAGGAGGGGCCCCCATATTTCATCTGAATTTCCCCTCAACCCACGGGGGAAACGTGGGGGGCAAGTGCCTACTGTTGTATTCTTAGTTCGATTTTTTTTTTATTGCTGAGTTGCTCAATGTTCTTTGGGCTATTGTTTGTTCTCATGGTATATAATATATATATATATATATATATATATATATATATATATATATATCATGGAGTATAATGCCATTTTCCAAAGCTATAAATGAACAGCATATCGTTAGTGTCGTTAAATGTTAATGGGTTAAATAATCCAATTAAAAGGACTAAGATAATTTTGAAAATGAGAAAACTTAAGGCTCAAGTTATCTTCATGCAGGAAACACACCTTTCCCAGGAAGAGCATGAAAAGCTGAAGAAATTTGGTTTTAGAAACACCTATTACAGTACTTGTAAACAAAGGAACAAAAGAGGTGTGGCAATACTTATACAAAACTCAACTAAATTTGAATGTCTAAAAGAAATCAAGGATACAGAATGACGATATATTATAGTGAAGGGGAAACTACAGGAAGAGATGGTTACGTTAATAATGTATATGCCCCTCCAGAGAGTACTAAACAATTCTTTAAATCATTATTCCCAGTCATGGCCTTAAAATCTGAAGGTATAGTGATATGTGCTGGTGATTTTAATATGATAATGGATCATAGGGTAGACACAACAAGTATAAAAAGAAATAAGACACATATATCTAAATTTGTAAACATGTTGTTGAAGGAACATGGACTGGTTGATGTATGGTGTGAACTGCATCCGAAGGAAAAAGACTATACACATAACTCTACTTTATATAACACCCCTCGCCCGGGGAGTAACTCAATGTAGAACCGCCACTGCCCTTAAGGAAGGTAGATTGCCACCGTCATGTAATGAAGCAATCATATCTGTAATCCCCAAGGAGGGTAAAGACACAGAATATTGTAACAATTACAGACCCATTTCTATGCTCAATGTAGATTACAACATATACACATCCATTATAGCAAGGAGAGATCAGAATTTCCTGACAGAATTAATTGACGAGGACCAAACTGGATTTACTACAGGACGACAAACATTAGCGAACATAAGAAGGACCCTGCAAATAGTAAACTCGATACAAATGAAGGAAACTAAGGCTATATTGCTGAGTCTTGATGGCGAAAAGGCTTTCGCCATTAAATGCATCAATACAATAAACCAGAATCCTATAGCTAGAATAAAAATTAATGGTAGTCTAACAAAAAGCATAAAGCTACAGAGGGGAACACGCCAAGGATGTTGCCTGTCCCCTCTCCTCTTTGACTTATACATTGAACCTCTGGCGCAGGCTATAAGACAGTTTGAGGAAATAAAGGGAATACATATTAAAAAACAAAAACATGTAATAAGTCTGTTTGCAGACGATGTAATAATATATTTAGAAAGACCTGATACAAACCTAACACATTTAAGTATATAAGTATATACAGAGACCACTCATTATATAAAACAAATGTGAATAAAACACAGATTCTGGCTTTTAATTATACCCCTTCCCAAGAAATTACAAATGCTTATAAATGGAAATGGAACTCAGAAAGCATAAAATATCTTGGGGTAACCCTAACAAAACAGATAAGCCATCTTCAGAAGATAATTCCAGCCATGTTTTCATTGTGATCAGATTCATATACAAATTAAGAGGATATTGAGAGATGGTCGACCATATCACTGGAGTTCAGTTCAAAGATTGACATTATTAAAATGAACATTTTCCTGAGGCTATTGTATTTCTTCCAATCCCTTACTGTCAAGATACAGTTAGAAAGATTTAAAACCTGGGACAAAATGATATCGCGGTTCATTTGGAGTGGTAAAAAACCAAGAATAAAATATAGCACGCTACAACTGGCTAAGAATCGGGGGGGATTCCCATGGCACTCCCAAATTTAAAGGATTATTATGAGGCAGCACAACTTGGTCAAGTGGTGTGACAAGCATTATAACTCCAAATGGAAAGAGATTGAGATGAGGGTGGCTAACAAACCAGTGCAATCCCTTTTGGGCAACATTACATTGATAAAAACTACTAAAAGGTTCAATAGATCCAATAACCTCCCACACACTGACTATCTGGGCTGATTTCAATAAAAGGCATAGATTGGAAAAGAAAGTGAGATTGTTGAGCTGGATTGCATATGATGAAAGATTCAGGCCAAACTTGAGTGACCTGACATACAGGAACTGGGAGAGGAAGGGAATCACTGCCATGTGTACAATACTAAAGAATGGAAACATAATGTCTTTTCAGGACCTTAGAGAAATGTATGGATTAAAAAATTAGGATTTTTTTTAGATAACTACAGCTAAGGGATTATATTATAAGGGAAATAGGGAGCGCAAAAATATTAAACGGAGTGATAGATGTTCTAATGCGAGTATATAATGGGTCAAAAATCAAGGTGGTATCTGTGTTATATAAAACCTTACAGACTGTACGAGTGCTTCAACTGATTACATTGGGGCTAGATGGGAGACAGAGTTGGTCCTGCAGTCAGGCCCCCAGTTCAGCCAGGCAGGGCCTCACAACCAGACACAGGTTAGGTACTAACTATAGGTTAGAGAGCAATTCAGAGGAACTTTATCAATACCTGTATCAAGAAAGATACTTATTAATGGAGGAGGTCGTAATTCATGATTACTCAGAGTAGTGAACCTGACTGAGTATAGAGACTTATTATAATGGCCCAGTAAAGTATATGAGTTGCTTATGGACGAGGCAGTTATGTGATCCTGTAAGATAACTATAGAATAGATGTTTTTATTTGTATCTGAAAGAACATAGTTCCAAAGAAATCAGGTGTAATCATGACAGTGGATGTATAGTATATAGTATATAGAAGTATAGGAAGTGTCCATATCTCCATTTAGCTCAAAATCACAGTGAAAAAATATCACAACAAAAAAGCTTCTAAATAAAAGTATTAGATTCTTGTGTAACCCAGGTTAAAAATCTGTATTAAAAACAATAAATTAGTTGATTGAATGAAGAAAAGTGAAATTCATGGTGGAAAAATCAATTCATTAAATACTACGTTTTGGTTAATAATAAAAAACAGATGTTTATCTAAAAGGAGAGATAGAACCATAATAAAATAATTTATAGAGAGTTTTAGTTTGAAGGAGACGGGTTGGAGACGGTCTGTCACCCAATCAGAAAAGAAGCCCCGCCCATTGAGCTGATCGGAGCAGGTTCACTTCCTCTGAAGTTGCCGGGAAGAGAGAGAGCAAGGCGCATTAAACAGACACTCACCATAGGAAGATAAAACAAGAAAAGTGGATCAGACTCGGAAAAGCTGCCGAAGAAATCTCCCGGGACGACCAGGACCTGTGTGAGCACAGTCGGAGGAACCTCTCGGGAAGAGAAACGCATCGGTGAGCGGCCGTCTTGATGTGCTAGGCTAATAGCGAATGCAACGAGTTAAACCGTTAGCATAGGAGCTAACATCAGAGCACCTAGCTCCGGTGCTGATTGGCGCGAGAGAGACACACTACGACACACCATACATTAATGCTGAAGCCCTGATCCGACATTTTAAAGGTGCATTGTGAGACATTTGTTGGCTCCTTTGTTGCACATAGAGCTGTATTATGTGTGTGTTTAGCACCTTATTTGTGCATTCTAAGCTCATCCAGCCATATTTTATTAGCTGTGCACATTACATGTTTTTCTTTCTAGATGATTGATATTGTTTTATGTGCTAATTACGATGTAAAGAGCACAGGATATTTTGATACTGTTGATTTGGAGTGAGGAAGATTATTTCAATAACATAATGTGATATTTTGAGTGTTGCTTATTTTATTACTGAACATTGTGATAGCATGTTGCAACAGTAATTGAGTAAAATTGTTATTCTCTATTAGGCCTAGGACGATAACAAATTTTGCTGGACGATATATTGTCCCACGAATTATTGCCGATAAACGATATGATTGTCAACATGATAATATATCATAATAATGCACACCCTTTCAAATACAATAAACTTTTATTTTTCAGTAATTTTTTACCATCGTAATTGTAATTTCAGGAACGTTGAAATATCCTAAATAAATAAAACAAACAAAGAATAAAATGGACTCTCAGTCTCTGTTAGCAAAAACAGCACTCAAATATAAAACCACACACAACCAAGACAATAAATAAAATGGCTTATCAAGTCTCGATTAACAAAATTGCACTTCAATAAATACTGAACATTTAGGCCGTTTGTGACATGTATTTTCTCGCAGGCAATTCGTTCTGTCTGTCAAACGTTTGCAGCATCTCTCTCAATGCTGGTTTTTCAACTGTACTAAAGGGCAGCATTTCTTTTGCGATGCAGCGAACTACACTTTCTGTGAGCGCACACCATTTTTGCTCCATTTATATTTACTTTGTCGACCAAACGCCTCACTGAGTGTTGACTTTCGGGACGAAGGCTCTGCATCTTGAGGTGCACTTTTTTTTCCCCAGCTGGGAACACTGGGTCGGGTGGTTGTGCTTTAGGTGGGCATGCAACTTTGTTGTGATGCTTTTTTTTGTTGCCACCACTTTTGAACTGGCTCGTCCATGTTGATGGGCTCACCTTGCTCATTCGGTTATTACAGATGTGGTAGAAAGAAATTTTTTTGTACAATGTTTATTTTTTTTAGTACATCAGTTTGGCTGAAATCTGTGGTGCTTCCACCTGCTGAACACAGAATAAACTATAAGTACCATTCTTGGCTGCTTAACACAGCTGATATTACATGTGTAAAAATTATTGTAGGCTATTGTATTGTACAGTATCTGTAAATAATCGTGTTTCTCCTCTGTTCCTTAATATCTACAGATATGACAATGATTTCAGCATAAAACATCCTTTACTGTGACTTTTTTCATTTCATTACATGAAGCACTGCAACACCTGATGTCCTCTGAATCCACTGTGGCAGCAGCAACAAGGTGGAGATCGGCAGCTTCAGGCTGGTCAACATGTTAATATTGAGTCAATTTCTATATCCATTATGGTTGGTAAAATGAACACTGTTATCACAACAATGTTCATCTTTTACTTTCTGATTTGATAAACTTTAGATAAAAAGTCTTTTCTTTTTTGTCATAAGAGACAGAACGCGGTCAGCACAGCTGTGTCCCTCAGGTTCGTCCGTCCCTAATAAAATGACAGGAAACATAAAGTATGGCATTATTGCCGAGATAAGTGTTACTTTCAAACAAAGTCTATGTCCTTATATTCTGTGGATATTCAACTATGTATTTGAATATGGTTTGGGATTAAACAGTGTACTACAATGAATGTGCAGTATGGAGTTCTTTCACATTAAAAGTATTGCATTTATAATGTAATGCATCATGTGCAATCATTTGCTTTAATTGTTAGTAAGTTATGAAAACAGGTCTATACCTGGTAGGTAAACTGTTCATTCATAAATAAAGTCCAGCTCAACAAGTTTCATACTGCAGCAGGTGCACTAACGTTATTTCTGAACCAATAATCTAATAAAACATTATTACTGAAGTTACCCACAGTAACGTAGTCAAGCCAAATAGGTTGGGGAGCTGAACAACTTTACATAACGTTAAATATCTAACTTGGTGGAGCTCATTCACTAAACACACAGTCGCCTTCAGTTTAAAAGATTTATCACCATAAACTCTAACGCTCCTCTCTCCGCTGTGTGAACCGCTTCATGTCATGCCGCTCCCGTTAGCATTGCCATTACTGCTGGTATGTTGCCTGGAGGTTAGCGGAGCTAAGCTAACCAGCCAGGTACAGAGACAATGATACCTGCTCATCACTACTGACACGTAAATAAAAGGCAGAACTTTACACACCACAGACACTTCTCCGTCAGGACAATCAGCCGAACAACAAACGATAATATTCACATGTGAGTGAAAACTCCTCCCCAGACCCGGTCGCGTTCGGTGACGGTGATTAGCCTGTTAGCTCAGGTGAAGCCGAGCAGACCACAGGCTAACAGCCAGAGTGACGAGCTAACGGTGACGTCACGTGTCAATCAAGTGATAATTATTCACAATTTCAAACCTCTGTATTATCTAAACAGATAATACATAGTTGTCATGAAGGAAGAACTTACTGATTGAGTCTAAAACCGTATTTTGAACCAGGCTGTAAACAAGTTTAATTCTGCTCTAAAGTCTGGCGTTTTAACATGGGAGTCAATTCCCATTGACTCCCTCTTGGAGCCAGCCTCAAGTGGCCACCCAGTGAACTGCAGTTTTTTGCACTTCAGCATTGGCCTCAGCGCTCAGCCCGGGATGTTGCCGCTTGGTGTGGAGCCAATGCTAGCGGCCCTGCCTCCCCCCACAGAGACAAAGAGACTGGATGACTGACAAGAGGGTTCATTCCGCTATGGAACAAACGCCCCCAGGTGCTGAGACCGAGCTCAGAGTGAACCCTCTTGTCATCCAGCCTGCTTGGAGGCGAGAGAAGAGGAAAACAAACGCGCATGCACATGGCAATAAATCGAGGCCGGAAAAATTATCGAGTTCATTTTAATTTATCGTGCGATTAATTGATTTATTGATTATCGGCCCAGGCCTATTCTCTATTGATAAAGAGTTTATGTAGATTTAACATGATTAATGTACTATAATTCATTTTTTGAGATTTGAGAAAATTAAGATGATTGCTCTGATCCAACTTATCGTAGGTCAGGTTTTTTGATGGACCCATTGAGAGTTTGACCTACCTGGATGTTGGAGCCAGTCAAAGTTTGATGGCGAGCCAGACCCCGGAGGATACTTAGAGATACTACGCCGTGGAACCTGAATCCTTTTACACTTTACACACACACACACACACACCATCCACGCAACAGTGCGGTGGGACTGATTTTCCACCTTCACGGTGTTGACTGAACAGTGACTGAAAACAGGTGAACTGAACTTTAGAAAAAACGCAGCTGCAAAACTTTATTTTATTTTTTATTTTCTATACTTACCCGGGTAAGAGTTGTGATAATTTGTGTGATTGATGTTTTTATTCATCCTTCCCATCCTGTAATAAATAGGGAAGCGTATACTCCTGCGTCATCGTTTGATCAATCCTGGGCTCCATAGTCGATCTTAGAACTTCTGATTTCACTGGTTATTGAACCTAGTTACTATTTTTCAGTACTATTCTCTTTTCCTCTCAGAAGGGTTACACTTGTTTAGTTTTATTTCATAATACATGATAATATTGGATCATTCATTTGTATTTATCAGCATGTAAGCTTGTTGCAGTGTCTCAAACCCAGTTTTTCATCAATGTCACAGAAGAACAACAATGAAATGGATGGCTACACACCAGAATTGTATGGACCTGAGGGCAGAAAGTGACCTTTCTTTGGAGGAGATGGATGACAAGGAGTTGTTGGACATGGTCTGGGCAGTGGTCAACAAATTGTCAGAGGGCACAAATAACCATCCACTTCCTCAAGATGTCCCTGCTCAGGAATTGCATGACTTGTTCAACTGGACTGGTTCTGATGTGGACCCCCCCCTCCCAATAGCATCACCTCTCAGCTTGGAGCAGCATCCTCCTGAAACCCAATGGTGAACTGGCTGCTGCCATAAACCACCAGCAAGTGTCCTGCAGTCAGGCCCCGTGTTCAGCCAGGCAGGGCCTCACATCCAGACACAGGTAAGGTACTAACTATAGGTTAGAGAGCGATTCAGAGGAACTTTATCAATACCTGTATCAAGAAAGATACTTATTAATGGAGGAGGGGGTAATTCATGAGTACTCAGAGTAGTGAACCTGACCGAGTATAGAAACGTTTACATTGGTAGAAACCTCCCGTTTGGCACGAAGAAATTCTTCTTTCATTAAATTGTAAAAACTGTGCATGATTGATTTCTTCTGTGGTTGATTAAAGAATCAGTGGTGTCAGTGATAGTGCTGTGCTTTAGAGTTCTGGGAAACACCACAGATTACAGGTTACAGATATTATTCATCTTTGGTTCATCATGTTCAGGAGGACAATATTAAGATCAGGACAGAGATTATACAAGGCTGGGTTAGGTATAAATGTGTGTGGTGTTGGTTTTAACTCTCTGACACCAAGGGGACAGATGACACAGAGGATGCAGGTTGTCTTATCTCTTATTTTGTGTCTGTTCTTGTCTCCAGTTCAACAATGTGCCATCAGGGAAGCTGACCAAACACCTGGAGGTGAGGCTGGCTCCTGTTGGATTATTGTAAGTATCGCACACATTAATGCAAACACACACAAACACACCTCTGAGCTACTGTTTCTATTTGTCTTCTTATGTGTCTGATTGTGTTTATGTAGCAAAGGAAAGGGGGTTTACGGGGCTCCAGGAGACAGACTTCCTTTTCCCGTGAACAACCGCCACTCACAGTAAGTCTGCCTGACTAGTTCACTGTCACCTTTTCTGTCATGAATTTATATTTCTTTCATTGAGATGCTTTCATGTTCTTTTCTTTCCTCACAGTTTTAAACATTGGTAATTCATGCTTTCTGTGTTTTTTCTGTTTTTCCACAGAAAGAGAAAATGTGAGAGCTAGCAGGATGATGACATGCCGTATGTCAAGCTTTCGAAGACGGAACAGACACTAAACACTGTTGCTGAGCTCGAAACTCCTGACTGTGCAGTCGTTGACCCCAACGTTGAAAAGAGAGTATGTGTCTTTGCTTTGTAGGTTTGAGACTCTGTGTCACACAAACCTCATCCAGCTGTGTCTATGACCACACTTCTAAAACTGTTCTCTTACTATAATGACATCATGACACATCTATATACCCAGATTTAACTTGTGCAAAACAAGAAAGACACCAGTTCATTGTTGATTATGATACATACCAAATAGATATTAGAAATATAATAAAACAAATGATTTACCGAAATAAAATTAAAATCGCATTTATAAAAATACTATATATACAGTATATATACATACATATACATACATACAGACATGCATTTATACTTCTGACCAAATGTATTTATGCAAATATTTTAATGACCTACTTTTCTTATAGTAGAGTAGGTTTTAATAATGTGACTTTACTTTTACTTTGTTAATATAAAGTATTCTGTTACATTTCATTACTGGATGAATAAGAAGTATTTAAGTGGGCAGAGAAGAGACGGGGACTTTGATACTGATTATACAGGCTCAGTATAGTGTATGACTTGCTTATGGATGAGGCACTGATACAATCCTGAAAACTATTATAACTAACAGGTTGTGGTTTTAACTCTCTGACACCAAGGGGACAGATGACACAGATGATGCAGGTTGTCTTATCTCTTATTTTGTGTCTGTTCTTGTCTCCAGTTCAACAATGTGCCAGCAGTGAAGCTGACCAAACACCTGGAGGTGAGGCTGGCTCCTGTTGGATTATTGTAAGTATCATACACATTAATGCAAACACACACACACACACACACACACACCTACCTCTGAGCCTCCGTTTGTATCTGTCTTCTAATGTGTCTGATTGTGTTCATGTAGCAAAGGAAAGGTGATTTACGGGGCTTCAGGAGACAGAGTTCCTTCTCCCTGTCCAGACACAGGAGGCTCTGAAAGAGATGGAAGCTGACACTGTCGCTGCTGTCCAGACACAGGAGGCTCTGGAAGAGATGGCAGCTGCCGTTGCTGTCGAGGCACAGGGGGCTCAGGAGAAGATGGCAATGGAATTGAATGCTGCAAGAAAAAGCTCTCTGTCAGCTCTCCTGTTTTCTACTATGGATTATCCAATGCATCTAGTTGAGGACAATCTTCTTCTCCAAAATTCAGTTAAAATAAAAAAAAAAAGATTACAATGGTACTTCAAGCTCCTGAAGTTTGTTACATTCTCCTATTTGTTTTAACCTGTAATGGAAATTACATTTAATTGCATGAGTGGACAATGGTTGACCAAATTGTTAATCTAAAAAGGGTAACCTTAAGGTTTATGATGGTGGCTTAAGAGACACAGAAATTGCCACCACAATATCCAACCAGATGTTTTTTCATTTATCCGACCACCTCTCGTTTATTCGACCGGACGTCGTTGCTCCGGTCAGGTTTCTCATTTATCCAATCACATGTTGTATATCCAACCAGATATTTTGTCATTTATCTGACCACCTCTCGTTTATCCAACCGGACATTGTTGCTCCGACCAGGTTTCTCATTTATCCAATCACATGTTGTATATCCAACCAGATATTTTGTAATTTTTCCAACCACCTTTCGTTTAAAAAAATGAGAAACCTTGGTGAGACAAACAAGGGGTGTTTGGATAAATTTATGAAGTGGGATGATTCAGATCTGTACGGACATTTTAAGGTCCTCATCAGTGCATAAAAGCAGAAGAGATCGTTCTGTGCTTGGTTTCTCCTCAGAAACAGATCTCTGTCTGCTCGACAAGCTTTAACATGATGGAGTACATGACAGTGGTTGTCCGATGGTGCCGTGTGCCACAGCCTCACATCAATTAACCCACATCGGGTCTTGGTGGTACATGAGCAGGTGGAACTGTACAGAAAATGAGACCCAGCATTTGAGAGTTATTTGCGCTTACCTATCCAGCGCTGGTGTTTGGAGCTATATAGCCAAACTGTTCTCTACAATGAAGAAGCTATGGGCAGACCCGACGTTTAATCTATTGGGCTCTGGAGCTTTTGAGTTATTGTTGACAGATAAACAACCATTGACTGAAATTGTCAACCAATCTAGTGTCACATACACTGAGATTCAGCCAGGAGTTAGCTTCTACGAAAATGTCATGAAGACAGTAGCATTGGTGAAAGCGTGCAGTCGGACCCTAAGAAAAGAGCTGACCATTGCAGACCATAGGATGATGTTTAAGCTATTCTGCAGACATGTAAGTACTGAGCACATCCTCTCTTAAACTTTTTTTTTTCTCAAAAAAAAAAAAGAAAAGTTTATATACTCCTTTTCCACAAATCGTTTGTTTGTTTCATGTCACCCTGACAGGAACCCCACAGCCTGGTAGTGTTGCCACCTGGGTCTGCCACCAACATGATCACAGTGCGATGCACTGAGCCCCAGATGATATATGACCTAATGCTGAAGCATGGCTTACATTGAGCCTGTAATGGAAATTTTTACATTTGTGTATGTTTAATTGCATGATGTATGTATGTGAATGACTGACCAAAGAGTTGACCAAATTGTTAATCTAAAAGGGTAACCTTAAGGTTTATGATGGTGGCTTAAGAGACTTGAGCTTTATGGCCTCGAGAAACCGCAACTTTATGGTATCTCTTGGTATCTCTGATTGGGATCTCACACTGAACACTGATTCTCCTATGTTCTTTGCTCATTTGTGCATGTCATTCAGGTGATGTGTACTGATGAGTCCATCTGCAGATGCTGAATTAAACTTTCAGAAAGAAGTGTTTGACTTTGTGCTTGTTTCACAGAAATTGCCACCACAATTTTGGTGTTGTCGGCAGGATCACTCTTGTGAGAAGACACTCTGGATCTCAGGGCTGAAAGGTAAAACTGCGCAGGGAGTCTGGGACCTCAACCTCCTTGACAAAAGAAGGTAGAGACGTGAGGGCCTGATGCCTGAGAACCAAAGAGTGCTCTCACTGCTGTGATCCAGCGGACCAATTAGCACAAAGACACTGTCTTTCTGGGAAGACAAATTCAGAAGGGAAACGGTTCTCTCACAGGGTGAGTGACAGACGTGTCGGCATGGCAAGGTTTGGAACCGATGTAGAATCAAGGAAGCTTCGGGTGATCTTGGAGATCACGGGTGGTCTTGGAGACCACAGAGTTAATATAGAATAAGCCTCTTAGTGATCTTAGAGAAGGTCACATAGTTAATTGGGAACTAATGAGTATGGTATTAGAATAAGCAGGTTGGTGATCTGAGAGGAGGTCACAGAGTTAAGGAGTATGGATATATACAAGATATAATAATAGGAATATACGGAGTGTTTGTTGATTTTAATACACTTGTTATATTGGGTTCTGACGTCGAGTTCATGATTTAACAAACTATGATATAATATAGTAAATAGAGTTTTGCACTGGAGATGTGACTGGGACTGAAGGACTGAGACCTGAGCCAGGATCATCTCGACACTGCCATGAATCTGCTTTAAGAGAAGTTCTCAACCCCCAAAGGTAAGTACATTTAAGTAAACTTAAGTATATTAGGGGTATAATTGGCTTTTTGAGGTTATTAAGAAAGACTTAAATCCTAAAATTAAAATCCTAACAACACATTTTTAACAAAAGTAAATTAAAAAGAACGGATTAAAATAAATTAGGGAATTTCTAAATGTCTTTGACCATATCAGCATAACTTTGGTCCTCCAAATTTTGTATTTTGTTGAACAAATGGGGAGTTTAAATTGATAAATAAGAGTTATGTTAAAACTGCTGAGACAACCTATTAGAGAAATCGGTTTAAACATTGGCAAAGGAAAGAAAGATAAGGATAATGCTAATCCACTTTCTTTTCTTAATGTTCAGTATATGTTAATAAGTGATAGTAAGTGTAGAGTTAGAGAGGAACGAGTTAGTGAGGACAAATTAGAAGGAAAAAAGAAATGTAGGGATATTTGTACTGGAGCGTGTGAATTTTAGTTAACTGAAGTGAATATCAGGGACAGTTTACAGAAGGTAGGGATTGAACTAATCTCCAAGTCTCAGTGTGTCCGACTAGACCCTGATCTGGACTCAGCTCCACCGAGAGGACAACTACAGCCAGCAGCGGTGCAGTGCGATGACCAGCAGGACACTCAGCTGCTACCGGTGCAGAGGGCGCAGGCGGCAGCTCCAGCTGTCCCTAACCTCCATCCAGACCTCGACCTTGTTGCAGCAGAGGAGGTGGATAGGCCTCCATCATGCACCACTCACATACTCCACGGCGAACCGGGAAGGAGGCAATTTATGATTTGAATGCAACCCTGCAAGCACCGATGGTGGAGGTGGCTGCAGGAGATGGAAACACTCAGCTGATCTCCAGACCATGGACATTCACCAATATGAAAGAACCTACCATTTGATCTCTCCCACAAGTGTTAAGTGGGGGAGCGGTATGCAGTGCAACTGGAACCAGCACTGAACAGCAGAGACTGCTGATGACTGAGATGGGGACTCAGTATTCGAAAGTGGCAAGATCCGTCTCTGCACAGGAGTGGAGAATGGTGAATCCACCATGGGGTCATGCTGATCATGCAGAAAAACTCTTGAACAGCAAGAAAAAGAAAAAGGACAACTGGCAGCATATCAAAACCAAGTCTGCGGGCACAAGAAAGGTCATGGACGGAGAGGAAGGGGACGTGGAAGAACTGACGCTTGTTTCAAATGTGGCAAAATTGGACATTAGATCAGGGATTGTCCTGAGAACCAATACACATAGTGCGATTGAGTAGCGGTGGAGCTGGGGACAGTATATAGAGAGATAATCTGTACCATTGTTTTGTTAAAATGAGGTTAAGGAAATTTTAAACATTTTTTGTTGTCACCACGCTGGCTGATAGATTTTATTGGTAGAGATTTGATGTGTTCATTGAGTAATATGCTAATTTTAACATCACAAGGCGTAGATGTAACTAGAGGATTTGATATATGCATATCAATGGAAGATTCTTAACTCTTCCCTCACCTCTGTAAGTAACACTTTCTTGTGTGTTCAATCATTGTGTTGTCTCAGTAGCTTAGATTGACTGACTGGAAAGGTATCAAATTCTGATCTCCATGTTATATTAGGCAAAGGAGAACAAAAACAATTGGTATTGAAAGTTTTAGAACTTTGGACCAAAAGGGGTTATGGGAAGGGAAAAAACATCTGATCCCAATAATAATAATAATTTAATCAGAGGTTTAGAGGTAAATCACAAAAGATTTCTGCAGTGATAAATGCAATTATCTTAAAACAGTTCTTAAAACAGATCAGATCATTATAGCAGGTGATTTCAATATTCATGTAGATGATGCCAATGACAGCCTTAGTTCAGCATTTAAATCAATAATAGACTCGATTGGTTTCACTCAACATGTGAATCAACCGACCCACTGCCTGAATCACACTCTTGATCTTGTCCTGACATATGGCATTGACATAGAAAATATAACTATTCCAACAGAACCCTCTTCTGTCTGACCATTTTTTACTTACATTTGAATTCAGAATTGTTAATTACGTCAATTCTGGACGGAAATTCTATTATAGTCGATGTCTATCCGACAAAACTGTTCACAAATTTAAAGAACTGCTCCCCTCTTCCCTTCCCTCTCAGCCATGTGTCAGTACAATACAAGAAGATTATCAAAACCTTACTCCCACACTAGTTGATAACTTTGTAAATAGTACTGCAGCCTCACTAAAAACAGTACTTGAAGCTGTCGCCCCATTAAAAAAGAAAAAAGTAAGTCAGAGGAGATTAGCTCCATGGTATAATTCCCAAACGCACGTTCTAAAACGGACATCGCGGAAGCCAGAAAGGAAGTGGCGTTCCACCACTCGCCAAGACTTCCACCTAGCCTGGAAGAATAGCCTTATAAATTACAAAAAAGCACTTAGAAATGCCCGAACCTCTTAATATTCAACCCCAGGTTCCTCTTCAGCACTGTAGCCAGGCTGACAGAAAGTCACACCTCTACTGACCCATCTATTCCTCTAGATCTGAGAAGCAATGACTTCATGAGCTTCTTCACTAATAAAATTACAACCATCAGGGATAAAATCCACCACCTCCTCTCAGTGAATAACACTGATACATTGTCTGGTCCTGAAACCATAGCACCAGATTTATGTCTAAACAAATTTTACTCTATTGATCTTCCTGAACTGACCTCGTTAGTTTCATCATCTAAACCAACTACTTGTCAGCTGTTCCAACTAGACTTTTTAAAGAAGTCCTCCCCCTAATTGACCGTTCCATTTTAAATCAGATTAATATGTCTTTGCTAACCGGCTACGTACCACAGGCTTTTAAGGTAGCCGTTATTAAACCTCTGCTTAAAAAGCCTACGCTTGATTCAGAGGTTTTAGCTAACTCTAGACCCATATCCAACCTGCCCTTCATTTCCAAAATCCTAGAAAAAGCCGTTTCTAACCAGCTGTGTGGTTACTTAGATAGTAACGGTTTATTGGAAAAATTTCAGTCAGGATTTAGAACCCATCACAGCACAGAAACAGCACTATTGAAAGTCACCAATGACCTTCTTATGGCATCAGATGATGGACTTGTCTCTGTCCTCGTCTTGTTGGACCTTAGTGCAGCATTTGACACAATAGATCATAAGATTCTGCTACAGAGATTAGAACAACATATAGGAATTAAAGGAACAGCACTACACTGGTTCAAATCATATTTATCAGATAGATTCCAATTTGTTAACGTTAACAATGACTCCTCCATGCACATGCAAGTTAATCATGGAGTTCCACAAGGTTCTGTCCTTGGACCAATACTCTTCACCTTATATATGCTCCCCTTAGGCAACATTATTAGACAGCACCAAAGCAGACTGCTGGGGGAACTCCCATCATGCACTGAGCACTTCATCACTTCCCTCTGTCTCTCTGCCCCCCCACACCTGTTTATTTATTTATTTATTTATTTTAACATGTCATCATGTCAAAGTGTCACTTTGTCCTCCCATAGTCCCTCTGGCTCTTCTCTCTCTCTCGTTTCAGATAACTCTGGCTGCAGGACAAAAACGACTACCATCACCATTGTTATCATTAATTACAATAACTCAGTAATTGATTAATATATATAATCCTGTTGTAGATCACTACATTGTTATTGTTATAATCAGCCCTGATACTGATGGTGCCCAATTGTTCCCGGTCTCTCTCTCTCCACCTCATCTCTCTATTCTCTCCCCCGCTTTCCACCCATCTCTCCTTTCCTCCCCCTTCCTTTTCTTTCCTCACCCCAACCGGTCGAGGCAGATGACTGCCCACATTGAGCCTGGTTCTGCCAGAGGTTTCTCCCTGTTAATGAGGGAGTGTTTCCTCTCCACAGTCGCCTGTGCTTGCTCATTGTGGGAACTGTTGGGTTTCTCTACGTTAATATTGTTTTAAGGCCTTGACCTTTAAATGTAAAGTGCCTTGAGATAATGTAAATTATGAATTGGCGCTATATAAATAAAATTGAATTGAATTGAATTCATGTCCCACGGAAATAACATTAACTTTATAACCTTACAGTAAAGTTTTGTTGTGGTGTTGCTAAGTTAAGCTCACGCTACTTACTACTACTGTATATGCAGTAGGAACAGAAAAGCACACATATCGATGTTATTATATATAAAATGCAAAGACTTTCCCTAAGACAACGTGACATACATATCTGTCAATTATGTTACTATGCTTCCCTGCAGACTCTTCACTTCCTGGCCCTTACCGAGACCTGGATCACTCCAGAAAACACTGCCTGAGCTGCTCCCCTGACGATGGCACACCGCTCGTTGTCCTGGGTGATTTCAACATCCCCCAGAGAAGCTGCGCTCCTCTGAATTCATTGACTTCTTCTCCACATTTGACCTCACCCTCTTCCCCTCTCCACCGACCCACCGGGCTGGGAACCAACTCGATCTTGTCTTCACAAGATCCTGTAGTACCTCACCACCCTCTGTTACCCCACTCACTGTGTCTGACCACCACGCTGTCACTTTCTCTCTCCCCTTAAAATTCACCACCTCCCTCGCCCCCAGGCCTCACACAGTCATCACCCGCTGCAATCTGAAATCCCTCTCTCCCTCTGCTCTCTCCTCTACTGTTCTTTCCTCACTACCATCTACAGACCAATTTTCACTAATGTCCACTGAGGAAGCCTCCTCCACTCTGCTGTCCTCCCTCTTGTCCTCTTTAGATGCTCTATATCCTCTCACCTACCTACCGGCACGATCACCCCCCCAATTCCCTGGCTGTCTGAATCTCTGCGAACCAATAGATCGGTGCTACGAGCAGCAGAGAGAAAATGGAGAAAATCACATCATCCTGATGACCTTGCCCATTAGCACCACATCCTCTCTGACTTCACCTCAACAGTATCAGCAGCTAAATCTGCCTTCTACCTGTCAAAGATCAACTCCTCTGCCTCCAACCCCAGGAAACTATTCTGCTTATTCTCTTCTCTCCTCACCCCTCCTTCTCCTCACCCTCCTTCCTCCCTCACTGCTGATGACTTTCCAACTTACTTTACCAAGAAAGTAAAAGACATCAGCTCCTCATTTACTCCTATGCCCATCCAGAAAGCACCTCCCCCAAACCTCACCTCTGATGGCCTTACCTGCTTCAGCCCTCTCTCCTCTGAAGATGTTCTCATGCTAGTGACGTCTAACCGTGCCACCACCTGATTCCCTCCTCCCTTCGCCAAGACATCTCTCATGACATCCTGCCATTCCTCACCACTCCGATCAACTCCTCCCTCACTTCAGGCATTATTCCAGCTCCTTTCAAGACAGCCATGGTAAAGCCACTCCTAAAGAAACCCACCCTAGACTCAGCTGACATCTGAAACTACAGACCTGTATCTCTTCTTTCATTCCTCTCTATAACACTGGAACATGCAGTCTAAGACCAACTGTCCTCCTATCTTTCAGAAAATGACTTCCTTTACCCTAATCAGTCAGGCTACAGGACTGGTCACTCCACTGAGACGGCCCTCCTCACAGTGACTGAGTTTCTCGGTGCCGCCAGAGCCTCGTCCGACTCGTCAGTCCTCATTCTCCTTGACTTATCCTCTGCGTTTGACTCAGTCAACTACCAAATCCTCCTCTCCACTCTGGCTGAACTTGGCATTGCTGACTCTGCTCTGACCTGGTTCACATCATACCTGACAAATCGCACCTTTCAGGTCACATGGAATGGCTCCTTGTCCAATCCCTGCCTTCTGGAAACTGGTGTCCCTCAAAGCTCAGTATTAGGACCACTTCTGTTTTCACTATACACTCGATCGCTAGGCTCTGCAATCACATCGCATGGATTCTCTTACCACTGTTATGCTGACGACACCCAACTGTTCCTCTCTCTTCCCACATCCTCCTCCAGCACCCACGTTGTGACGTGCATCTCGGAATGTCTGGCAGACATCTCCGCTTGGACAGCTACGCATCACCTCAAACTCAACCTTAGACAACTGAACTGCTCTTCATCGCGGGGAAATACTGCCCTCATATGGACCTGTAAGTCACTGTCGAGGATGTCACGGTACCATCTTCGTCGACGGCAAGGAACCTGGGCGTAATCCTAGACGATGGACTGTCCTGCGCCCCCCAACATCACTGCTGTGGCCCGATCCTGCAGGTCTGCCCTCTACAAATGTTGCCTAATGTTAGGCAACATTATCAGACAGCACCACATACAATTCCACTGCTATGCAGACGACACCCAATTGTATATTTCCATGAAGCATGATGAATCTAATCGCCTAGTTCAACTTCAGGAATGTCTCAAAGATATCAAGGCCTGGATGACCCAAAATGTTCTACTTTTAAACTCAGACAAAACTGAGGTTGTTGTAATTGGCCCTAAACATCTCAAAGAAACACCGTCTGGCTTCCAGCTCCACTGTGAGGAACCTTGGAGTGTTGTTCGACCAAGACATGTCATTTGACCCCCATATTAAACTAGTGTCTAGGACGGCTTTCTTCCATCTGCGCAATATTACCAAAATTAGAAACATCCTGTCTAAGCAGGATGCTGAAAAACTAGTCCACGCGTTTGTAACCTCTAGATTAGATTACTGCAACTCTCTATTAGCAGGATGCTCCATGAAGACTGTTAAAAGTCTCCAGTTGGTCCAAAATGCTGCAGAACGAGTGCTGACAGGAACTAGAAGGAGAGATCATATCACTCCTGTCTTAGCTTCCTTACATTGGCTCCCGGTAAAATTTAGAATAGAATTCAAGATCCTGCTCCTCACTTTTAAAGCCCTCAACAATCACGCCCCCTCATATATCAAAGAGCTGATAACACCTTATTATCCAAGTAGCTCACTTCGTTCCCAAAACACAGGGTCTCTAGTGGTTCCAAGAGTCTGTAAGAGTAGAGCAGGAGGTAGAACATTTAGCTATCAGGCTCCTCTCCTATGGAACCAGCTCCCACTCTGGGTTCGGGAGGCAGACACTGTCCCAGCATTTAAAGTAAAACTAAAAACCTTCCTCTTTGACAAAGCCTATAGTAAGGGCTGGATCAGGTGAGTCCTGAACCATCCCTTAGTTGTGCTGCTATAGGTTTAGACTGCTGGGGGAACTCCCATTATGCACTGAGCACTTCTTCACTTCCCTCTGTCTCTCTGCCCCCCCACACCTGTTTATTTATTTATTTATTAGTTTTAACATGTCATCATGTCAAAGTGTCACTTTGTCCTCCCATAGTCCCTCTGGCTCTTCTGTCTATATCGTTTCAGATAACTCCGGCACCGGGACTGCAGGACAACAACGACTACCATCACCATTGTCATCATTTATTACAATAACTCAGTAATTGATTAATATATATAATCCTGTTGTAGATCACTACATTGTTATTTTTATAGTCAGCCTTGATACTGATGGTGCCAAATTGTTCCCGGTCTCTCTCTCTCCACCTCATCTCTCTCTTCTCTCCCCCGCTTTCCACCCATCTCTCCTTTCCTCCCCCCTTACTTTTCTTTCCTCACCCCAACCGGTCGAGGCAGATGACCGCCCACATTGAGCCTGGTTCTGCCAGAGGTTTCTCCCTGTTAATGAGGGAGTTTTTCCTCTCCACAGTCGCCTGTGCTTGCTCATTGTGGGAACTGTTGGGGTTCTCTATGTTAATATTGTTTTAAGGTCTTGACCTTTAAATGTAAAGTGCCTTGAGATAATGTAAATTATGAATTGGCGCTATATAAATAAAATTGAATTGAACTGAACTCCCTCTTGGCTGGACTCCCAGCCTCTGCAGCTAAACCGTTGCAGCGTATCCAGAACGCTGCAGCGTGCCTCGTTTACAATCTTCCCAAATTGTCCCATGTGACCCCCCTCCTCCGTGACCTCCACTGGCTTCCTGTTGGGGCCAGCATCCGATTCAAGATGATGGTGCTGGCCTTCAAGGCCGTCAATGCAACTGCACCTGTCTACCTTCAAACACTAGTCAGACCACATGCCCCAGCGAGAACACTTTGCTCATCTACATCAGCTGGCCGACTGGTACCCCCATCACTGAGAGCAAACAAAGCCCACTCAGCGAAGTTGCGACTCTTCTCTGTTTTAGCACATCAGTGGTGGAACAAACTCCCGACCAATGTCAGGACAGCGGAATCGCATTCCATCTTCCGCAAAAGACTCAAGACTCATTTGTTCAGACTTCCCCTCGACCCTGACTCCCGAGAACTGGAGATGAAGCTGAAACAGCGCCAAAATTTTCAGTGACATTACGGGAGGGGCATTACGTCTATAGTGGTTTAGCACTACCATAGACAATGAATGGGAATGTGTTTAGGGCCGTTTAGCTAAACAATCCACGGCTGCTGCGCGGGAGACCGGGGTCGATTCCCTGATGGAGAGGAACATATTTTTTACATAAAATGTCGAGAATTTCCTGTGAAAGTGAAAAAAATTTAAAAAACTGAATCCACACCTGCATCCACATTAAATGGGTTCCTCCCCTTCCATTCATCAAGTTTGCACAGGATCTAGAAAAGAGGGATTGTAGAGGAGGAAAATATGTTCTCCATCTCATACATTATTATCTATTTGCTCAGGGTACTTTGTAAAAGACAAATAGAAGAAATATCATCTGAAAGAGGACAACAGTTTTGCTCTACTTCCACTGAATGTTGCTTGGTCAGAACCACTTATTCCAACTGTCTGATTAAAGTTTTCATGACTTGTTCAGCATAATTTATATAAATAATATATAGATATAGATATATAAATTGTATAGATAATATCAATATACCTCTAGTACTGGGTTAAAGAAGACTGTGACTGTGTTGCTCCTCTTCATTGGAGGGATGAACACAAGAACAGCGAGATACTGTAGGACGAGGACGCTGAGCCAGTATGGCACGGCACTGTACTGACTGGCCCTGAACTGGATGTTAGTGATGTGCACCGTCTCCAACAGACTGGCCACCATCAGGATGAGACTGATGCAGAAGAAAACGTCTGCAGGACACAACATACGACAGTTCAGTCAACTTTTCAATAACATCATGTATCTTAGCTATGATCTTGTGTTGGAAATGATGTTTACAATAAAACTCGAGGAACCTGTTGTTCACAATAAATTAAACAAATTAATAATTTCTTTTAAAGTCACACTGTCCCGTTGACCAAATAATTGACACACTTTTCAGTGGAACTACTTTCTACCAAGAAATGTTCCCTTTCCAGCATCACAGGGGTCGGACACTCACTGATGAGAGGCGTCCCCCTGGTGATGGGCAGCAGGTTGTTCATGATGAGCAGGATGAGGGTCATCTTGAAGGAGGAGCGGATTGGGGCCCAATAATACTCAAGATTAGCCGTATGATACATCTTACTGTGTGGTTGTTCAGGTATATGAGGGGCAGAGGAGATCTCAGCATGTAGATTCCTGAAAAGATCAATGGTTCAGTTACAACCAGTATAGTACTGTTTACTTCCTCTATTTACTTTGTATTCTATTTACATGCTGAAAAACACATATGGGTCACAGTGTAGAAATTGTTAAATAAAACTTTTGACTGTCCTTTCACTTTGCTGGGGACAGTGGAGGGGGCTGAGGCCTTAAGACAACAAGACAACAATAGACTTTATTTGTACACATTCACATTGATAGATATAATCTTTTTTTTTTTTTTTAGTTTATTAGTCTAAGCCAAGAAATATATCCTATATATCATCAAAAATCATGTACAAATAGAGGAACAGAAAATCACAGAGATGGATGTAATTTAATATAAAAAACAAAGAGATACTGTGACACATACATCTGCCCGTCATTTATCTGGTCTTTAGTCAAACAGTCTCTTACCTTTGCTGAATAAAACACATCACATGTGTAAAGTAGTTGTAGAGCAACATCTGCTGTAGTTTGTTGTTCTTCAGTCACGGAAGTTGAAGGAAAAGTCGAGGAAGAGAGACAGAGATGAAGCTGAAACAGCGCCATAATGTTCAGTCGCCGGGAGGGGCATTACGTCCATAGTGATTTAACACTACCATAGAGAATGAATCGGAACGTGTTAGGGACGTTTAGCGCAGAAGGCCTGTGTTCGATTCCCGGCAATAGACTATTTTTAGCCAATTTTTTGTATTTCGAAAGTTGAGCAGATGTAATGTCAACATGTACTTCTGGAATTGGTTTATTTGTGTAACAGACAATGCAAACCATTTGAAACTTTTTTCTTGAAATATCACTTTTGTAATAATAAGATAGTTAAGTGGGCCTTTTCATGTTTTAAAAACTTTTGTGGCAATGACATTGACTTGAAATTGAGAGCAGGCACTGCAAGTCAGAACTGTTCATCAATAGGAAACACAAGCACAGCATTCTGTTTACACGGTATATTTTAGAAGCTCATAGAATCAAGACTGTTCCCTTCAAGTCTAAATCACTTTTGTATTGGGTCTGTTGTTTGCATTAGGGGCCAGCTGGGCTTTTATCCCCACCCTGCCCGAGGTGTGAGTTGTTGGGCCATGAAGAGGTATATTGTTATCGTGGTAAAAGGCTCAAAGTTAACTAGAAAGTGATTCTGAGATTTACACACTTCCAGCACTACCAGTAATTCTTTCAAAATGACTTTACA
This sequence comes from Paralichthys olivaceus, assembly GCF_024713975.1. Classification (NCBI taxonomy): domain Eukaryota; kingdom Metazoa; phylum Chordata; class Actinopteri; order Pleuronectiformes; family Paralichthyidae; genus Paralichthys; species Paralichthys olivaceus. The sequence continues at coordinate 15,843,621 of NC_091109.1, forward strand.
AGCGTGGATACGTCATGAGCCATAGTCATCCATAGTTATGCTGCTATAGGCCTAGACGGCTGGGGGATCACCCATCAGGCACCAGAAACCAGCACCTTCTCTCTTCTCTCTCTGCCTTGTTTATTTTATTGTATCTTATTACATGTCTCTAATTCCTTGGGTCTTCTCCTCCCCTCCTTGGTCCATGCTGTGCGGCTCTCCGGAACCCATCCTGGCTCGGGTCCTGATGAGGGATGGACCTAGTGAGGTCACCGGTTTGTCGCAGGGCTAACGTGGAGGGTCATGCAACCACCAGCACTCTCACCTGAGGACCTCTTACCTTGGAGCCATGTTCACTACTACTACTGCACATGTTGGACCATGAGGGAGGTAGGAGTGCCCGGAGGGACCAACGCGCCCTTGGAAGACCATGCCAACATCCAGGTGCTGATTCCCAGGCTGGATTCAAGCCCATGACCAGAGACTGTGACTCCACCCCCCCTTTATTTCCTTTTGTTCCCCTATATATATTTTTTCTCCACTCACCCCAACCAGTCCTGGCAGAGGCCGTTGATAGATACATGGAGGGAAAGTAGATTTAGTTCTCATGGCCAATGTGTTTGATGTGCAAGTGCTGCCAAATATATACAGAATACATCCTTGCTGGCCCATCCACTGCGGACAGAGAGGGGGATCCCCTCCGTCTCCTGTTTATAATGCATGAAAATCCAACTTAACTGATTAAAGCTTTTGACAAGACCAGTTGATGCAGTCGTATTTTTTATTATATATAAAAATATATTTTTATTTCTCGCCGGAGTAGTCCTGGTTTGGGGAGATTATTACAGCTGGAGGTGCAGCGTGCAGGGAGAAGAGGCATGATAACCTGTGTTATGTTATTGCTCATAGTTGGTTTAGCTTCATGGTGTATTGAGTGTTAGTCGTTCAGTTTTGATTGCTTTTTTGTCATAGGGTTAAATATTAAAAACCTATGTTGGAGCTAGTGAAATAGGAAGTATATTCTGGGGATGTATAGTACGAGACCTGAAGAGGTCTTTCTGAGCTTGCTCCACAGAGCGCTGTGTGAGCTTGGGGTTCAGGGGTTTTTTTGGTTTTTTTTTTGTCATCAAGAAATTAAAGCATTTCTTGATGATTTTAGCCTTTCTGATCCCTGGCGGTTCTTGTATCCTACAGGAAGAGAATATTCCTTCTTTTCCCATGTCCACCACACTTACACTCGAATTGATTATTTTTTTATAGATAATAAATTCATCTCAAACCTTAAGTCATGTAAATACGAAAGTATTGTTATTTCTGATCACGCTCCCCTGGTTCTGGTACTAGCTTTTCCAGATGCTGACTATACAAGGAGACACTGGAGACTAAATCCATTGTTACTCTCCGACGAGAGCTTTCTCTCACACATCTCTACACATATTAAAACTTTTTTAAGCATCAATAGAACACCTGATGTGTCTAATAAGACAATTTGGGATGCTATGAAAGCGTACTTAAGAGGAGAAATTATATCATTCTCAGCATATAAAAACAAGTGCTCAAAGCAGAAACAGACTGACATTGCTAATCAGATTTTAAACATAGATAAACAACATGTAAATTCACCTTCACCTGATCTGTACAAGGAGCGCTTGAAACTTCAGGCCGAATTTAACGTTCTTTCCTCTCATGAAGTCGAAAGTCTCTTACTTCGGAGTAAAAGTAACTATTATGAGCACGGTGGAAAAACTGGCAAACTCCTGGCTACTCAGCTGCGTGGGTTGAGAATGAACCAACTTATTGCTGGAGTACAGACTGATAATGGATGTATAACATCTGACCAGAAAGAGATTAATGACAAGTTTAGAACTTTCTACTCAAATTTATACTCTTCAGATTGTACAGCAGACTTGAATATTATGGAAAACTTCTTTAATAACCTTGACTCACCGTCCCTTTCTCAAGACCATCACCCAGGAGGAAATTTCAGCAGCTATATCTTCTATGCAATCAGGTAAATCCCCTGCCCCAGATGGGCTTCCATCAGATTTCTTTAAAAAAATTCTGCTGATCTAGCCCCCGTCCTGTGCTCAGTGTTCTCTGATTCCTTAAACTCAGTTGCACTCCCTCCCTCGTTCAATCAGGCCTGTATCTCCTTGTTGCTGAAAAAGGCAAAGACCCACTAGATTGTGCTTCATACAGACCGATTTCATTGCTAAACACGGATGTAAAAATCCTCGCCAAAGTTTTGGCCCACAGACTGGAGGATATCCTTCCTTCTGTAATATCGCCAGATCAAACTGGTTTTATTAAAAGACGCCATTCGTTTTACAATATTTGTCGGCTATTTAATATTCTGTAGTCCCCCAAACATGTGGATTCAGAGTGCCTTGCCTCTATGGATGCTGAGAAAGCATTTGATATAGTAGAGTGGAATTATCTTTTTTTTTACACTTGGAAAATTTGGTTTCGGTTCTGTCTTTTTGTCCTGAATCAAAACATTGTATAAATGTCCTTCAGCCTCTGTTTTGACCAATAGTCATTACTCTGAATACTTTGATTTACACCGTGGGACCTGGCAGGGTTGCCCACTAAGCCCACTCCTTTTCGCAATTGCCATTGAGCCTCTTGCAATTGCCTTACGTAGCAACGGGCGGGTACAGGGAATATGGAGGGGAGGAGTCGAACATAAAGTCTCGCTGTATGCAGGCGACCTACTTCTGTTTGTTTCAAAACCAACCACTTCTCTACCAGAAGCCCTCACGATCTTAGATAATTTCAGTCAATTTAAATAAAAGCGAACTATTCCCAATTAATAAAGAAGCTCTTAAACTTAACTATACCCATCTCCCATTGAAGGTGGTGAAAGATCAATTTAATTACCTCGGAATTTGTGTCACCAGAGAATTCAAAAACTTGTTTCAATCAAATTTTCTCACTTTATTTGATCAGGCAAAACAGATTTTGTCTCTGTCCCTTATTGGAAGAATAAACTCGATTAAAATGACATTGCTTCCAAAGTTCCTCTACTTGTTTCAATGTCTTCCCGTTCTCATCCCCAAATAATTTTTTAGGGCCCTTGACTCATTATTGATATTTTACATTTGGAATGGTAAACACCCTCGGCTGCGGAAAGCATTTCTCCAAAGATCCAAGCAGGCAGGGGGAATGGCTCTGCCTAATTTCCAGTACTACTACTGGGCAGTGAATATTGGGTGTTTGTTATTTTGGAGACATTTCTATCTTGAACCCACTTCCCCGGCCTGGGTTACAATGGAGGTCTGTGCCAGTAACCCTGTTTCCTTACCTTGCTTTGGATATTCCCAAGAGCAACCCAGTAGTTAAACACTCCCTGTTAATCTGGGGCCAATTTAGGAAAAGTTTTGGACTACAGCTTTTTTCACTTAAAAGCCCAATTGCTGCTAACCATCTATTTGCTCCTTCAATGGCTGATGGCGCATTCAATATTTGGCACAGAAAAGGTTTGAGATGCTTTGAAGATCTATACATTGATAATTGTTTTGCGAGCTTTTCTCAACTAACAGAAACTTTTTGGCATTGCCAAAACCCACTTTTTTTAGATTTTTACAAATTAGGACTTTTATACAGCGCTTAACAACCCAATTTCCTTATAAACCCCCAGTTACCCCTGTTGATATATTTCTTTCTGTTAACCCCACCTCTAAAGGTATCTTGTCCAATCTATATAACCTTATTTCCAAACTGCACTGCTCTTCAGTGGCAACTATAAGAACTGCTTGGGAGCAAGACCTAAATTACACCTTTACAGAGGACACATGGGACTCGGTGCTTGATCGGATACACTCCTCTTCTATGTGTTCTTGACATGCACTTTTACAATTTAAAGTAGTGCATCGAATCCACATATCAAAAACCAAATTAGCGCGAATGTATCCTGATGTCGACCCTACATGTGATAAATGTAAAGGCGCACCTGCCTCACTCTACCACATGTATTGGACATGTCCCTCTTTAGGTAACTTTTGGACATTGGTTTTCCATGCGTTATCAGATATCCTCCATCATCGAATTGAGCCCAATCCCTTGACTGGTATTTTTGGCATTGCTCCAGATTTGAACTTACATAAAGCTACGCTCAACTTTCTTGCTTTTGCCTCTTTACTAGCCCGACGAGCTATTTCACTTAAATGGAAGGACCCAGCTCCTCCTTGCTGTTCACATTGGCTCAGAGACATGATATCCTGCATGAATCTAGAGAAGATTAGATACACAATTCGGGGATCAGAAAACAAATTCTACAGAATATGGCGCCCCTTCTTGGTATTTTATGAAAAACCTTCAACAATAATTTTTGAGTAGCCCCACCCCCCCCTTTTATTTTTTTTATTTTTAAATTTTTTAAATGTTTATTATCTATTTTATTTATGTATCTATTTTTCATGTATTTCACCTTTTTTTGGTGGTGTCTGTGCTGTGCTTTTTTCAGTTATTAAATCTTATTAATCTTTTATCTTTCCAAGCGTGGTTGTAATTTTTTTATTTTTTATTATTATTATTATTATTCTGTCTATTTACATTTTTTTGTCAGTAGATGTTTAAGTATGTCCATGTCCGGATGTTTTGACAAGGGATTGTTTTGTGTTATGGATGTTGTACGAAAAATCTAAAAAACTTTTTTCCTGTGCATTGATTGTCTTATATGTATTTTATCATTAATAAAAAGACCATTGAAAGAAAAGTAGTTTGTAAAGAATTGTTTTGCTGTATTGAGAGACCTGCCTGAGATTAACAGATAATTTACTCAAGCTGAAAAGTGCACCACCAGTGATGATGATTCTCAGACTGAGTGAGGTTGTGACGATATGTAATTACTTGCCAAAAAGCCCTTTTTTATGAAGTTACAACTAATTAAACACATTCCTGCACATGCCTAAACATGTTTAAACACATTAGCAGCAGTGTTCAAACATTGTAAGTGAAAGAAGTTTGACTTCTGACCCAGCTCTGAAAGCTGCCTGAAATGGACCACACTAAATGTCTGATTACTAGCAGCCAGTTTGTGCTAGGGTGGAAAGCTGATATTGTTGGGAAGAGGAGAGACTAATCTTTAATTTGGTGTATAAAGGCAAAATTAAGCAAATTGTTTCTACTTGTCAGCGCCAGTGTACCAGGCGATGTACGAGTTCTTACCCCTTTTGCAAAATAACTTCCGCAAAATCCCACCCCCCCAACCGAACTCCATTCCCCGCCCGCTCTCCGCTTCCCCAACGGGCGCTGACCTTCGGGGACGTGTGCATTTATCAGACCCGTGGTGCCCCGGCTGCTTTGGTGACACTAGATGACCTCGAACTGGCCCTCGTGGTGGCGACGTCTCATTTGAATGTCTGCCCTATCAACTTTCAATGGTACTTTTTGTGCCTACAATGACCACAGGTAACAGGGATTCAGGGTTCGATTCCAGAGAGGGAGCCTGAGATCAATTATTATTAAATTATTGATGACCATATACGACAAAGAATGACATAATGTGCCACACTCACGGCTGATGAAGGGCTGGATGCTGAGGGTCAATGAATTGTGTGAGATGTGTCAAATCTGTTGGTTATTATTTTTGTTCATTATCATATGTAAACAAATGGAGGCAAGATTTTTAAAATATATTTTGCATTGAAGAAATAATTGTCTGCATTCAGATTGAGCTCTATATCATCAAATCAGTAATGATTGGATGACTAATGTGCATAACAAAGACATAAATATTACATAAACCAATCCTTTTAGCCCATTATTAAGTGGAACATAGTAAATTAAATTAAATGGAAACAGTCAAACACATTTGCAGAAGCATTGACAATTGTATTGATTTAATATACACACATACAAATATTAATAATATGCATTTTCATTAATATCTTATGCCACTGACAGTATTCGACCAACACTCACAAAGCACTGCTCAATAGCCATGAATCTATGAATGAAATTAAAATATGAAACCTTTATTTGCAGTGTAAAATCACATTGAACACATGAACAACACACAACAATACAATACTTGATCACAGAATGTCAGTGCCTGTGTTGTGCATCAATAGCTCTCACACACTAAAATCACATAGATCAACATGTAAATATACATCCTCTCAATTATTTCGCATCAGTTTTAGAAACCAGCCAGCATCAAGGTCCACACTTTCCTGACACACACACACATTTTTTACAAACACGAATCCAAACATGCTGCAGAAATGCACAATTCCCCATGCTCTCAGTGACACACAATGCAACAATTAGTTTGCAAAAATGTACCCACTTCCCGGTGATGGTAAAGTAGTTGACTACAGCTGCTCTACAGTGTTTTCCATTTTCATTATTTTATTTTCATCCTACTACATTTATTTTATAATGCTTGTGCTGTTAAGATTTCACACTATGTACTTACTGACACATAGACTTATATTTTGTTGATGCTTATGTACATATCTACATACTTAATTTAACACTTCATAGCATATTTAATTAATTCCCTCAAGCATATCACACATTATCTAATGGATCTGAAATCCTTGATTGATTTTCTTCATTTGGTCAAGAGACTAACCTCAGTCTCAGACAGGGATCACTTAGCTATCAGTGCAACATGTGTATAGTAGCCGCCTAGCTCAGGATTTGTGTATGCTCCGCAGTGATGTGCATCATATAGAAGTCAACCTGATAAACCCCCAGGGGCCGCCATGTTGTGCAGTTATAAAAATTGCCATGGAAACGGTTGCTTCTTAAAAATCTTCTTTGATGATTGATGTGGCGGCAACCATCAAAGGGATTGCTGGCCTGCAAATCCTTATCAAATCCAATCAAAGAACCAAAAACTCTAGACATTAAAGGATATTTCTTTGGTCCTCTGAACTACCAAACATAAATAACAAGTTCCCTTGCTTCAAGTTATTAGCTTGTGAAAATAATAGACCGTCAACTGAGAAGACCACAGTCCTCATTAGTGAAGACAACAATCCTGCCTACGGAGACAACCGCTGATTTGTTCATTAAATATTCATCAAGAAGACACTGCTCTCATAACTACAAATCCCCCTTTACCAAAATGGACATCCTGGTAAGAATTATTTTTTTTTAGAAATGTATGTTCAGGTTGTGTTGAGTGGACTTTTAATAATGAATTCCATGTTTCTATTTTTCAGGCATGTGGAACAATGCAGTCTGAGATTAAGGCTCTGAAAGAGAAGCTCAAACTGAATGATGAGCTTCTGATAAGGGAGCAGGAGAAAATGACAGCTCGCTCTAAAGCCCACATTGGTGTCCTGGCTGAACTGGCTGTACAGAGCAACAAGGTGAAGGCTCTGGAAGAGAAGCTCAAACAGAACGATGAGCTTCTGATGAGGGAGAAGGAGAAAATGACAGCTCACTCTAAAGCCCACAATGGCAAACTGGCTGAACTGGCTGTACAGAGCAACAAGGTGAAGGCTCTGGAAGAGAAGCTCAAACAGAACGATGAGCTTCTGATGAGGGAGAAGGAGAAAATGACAGCTCACTCTAAAGCCCACAATGGCAAACTGGCTGAACTGGCTGTACAGAGCAACAAGGTGAAGGCTCTGGAAGAGAAGCTCAAACAGAACGATGAGCTTCTGATGAGGGAGAAGGAGAAAATGACAGCTCACTCTAAAGCCTACAATGGCAAACTGGCTGAACTGGCTGTACAGAGCAACAAGGTGAAGGCTCTGGAAGAGAAGCTCAAACAGAACGATGAGCTTCTGATGAGGGAGAAGGAGAAAATGACAGCTCACTCTAAAGCCCACAATGGCAAACTGGCTGTACAAAGCAACAAGGTGAAGGCTCTGGAAGAGGACAATGTGGCTCTGAAGGAGAAGGTGGCCCTTTTGAAAAGGGATTTGAGCAGGCTTGAGCTTGTGGTGACAGAGATGGAGGAAAGGCAAGCTCACAGCCAAAAGATTGACTCCATGGACAAGGAGACTCAAACCAGCGATCTGCTTCAGGATGAGAATAATGCTCTTCAAGAAGAGCTGATGAAGCTCAGAGCTTCTTATCATGAGGTCTGTCTGAATCAGACTACCAACCAGGAGAAGTTCGACACTGAGCTCCAGGAGGAGAAGCAGGAAAAGAACGTTCTCCAAGAAGAGCTGATGAAGCTCAGAGATTCTTATCATGAGGTCTGTCAAAATCAGACTACCAACCAGGAGAAGTTCAACACTGAGCTCCAGGAGAAGAAGGTTCTCCAAGAAGAGCTGATGAAGCTCAAAGCTTCTTACAATGTGGTCTGCCACTGTCATGAAGCTGATGTTTCCAGTCGGGAGCTCAATGGAGAGAGTAAGGATGATGTCACTGAGGAGAAGTCTCTCTCCAGTGTTGTCCCTGAGAAACCAAAGAAGACTTCACTCTGGAAGAGAATCCGCCACGCTCTGGGGTTGAGAAAACCACAGTGTTGGAAGTAGTCAGCAGCGCCCATCCAACAGCACCTGAGCTGACCTTACCCAGTGTTGTAATGTAACGAAGTACAAATACTTCTTTACATTTCTACTTAAGTAGAAATTTCACATATCTGTCCTTTACTTTGTTATTTTTATTTCTGACAACTTTCACTTTTACTCCACTATATTTCCTAAGTAAAATGTGTACTTTTACTCCAATACATTTCTCCTAACCATCTTCGTTACTCATTACTACAAATTAAAATCAGAAGAAATTTGAGTTGGTGACGTAATGCCGTAAACTTTTTGTGGTATATACGTGTGCCTGCAATATATATTATGCCAGTGGGTGGCAGTGTCACTCGATGTACCCCATGAAGAAGAGAGTGACTGTGACTGGTACCTGAATAAGAAAGAGTAAAGTTTGTTCCTCTGAATTAGCTTGCCTGTTAGCTTCTTTTTTCATATACACTAAACAACACATTCGTTGTCATGTCAACCGCCAAGCACGAAGAAGAAGAAGTCCCGCTTGTCTGGGTGTTGTGGTGAAAAACTAAGTTCCACTCGTGGTCCAAAAATTCCAAAAATTCAGTCAAATAAAAAAGCAGTAGAAGTCAACTTAAAAGCCGCAGAGTTTTATTGTCGACAACAAAACCTGAGAGCATTCAGTAGCGAGCCGGAGCTGCACCAGAAGAACTCTGACTAACAGTGGTGTTGCTCCGCTTTATCTATCCTTAAGGGCCACAACTGTTACGACCTTCCCCCTGGAAAGTCTCCAAGCACCGGGGTTACTTGCGTACGTTGGACTTGAGTTTACCCCTGGAAAGCCTCCAAACACCTGGGTTGCTTTGGCCTTGGAGCTGGGACTTTCCCTCTGGAGAGCCCCTACCGTACCATGATGAGTCTCTTTTTCTTTTACACAGTTTTTCTTACTCTTGACACCATTATATCTGTCCAAACCATTTGCTATTTTTTAAAAGATATTTGTCTCTGATTTTACACCATAATATTTCATTCTTGTCAGACTGCCTTTAAAAAAAAAAAAAGATTATCATTTCTTCACACAAGTTATACATACACTACATACTGATTGTTACACATAGAGTATATTGTTTGATTCGTTTGATGATTCGTAATATATGTCTTAAACTTATTGTAATCATTAGCAATTTATGTTATAATATCTACTCAGTTTGCAGTGCAGATTAAAGGTACATAGTGACATTCATATGTGACACAGTGTAATGAACAGAAATTTTACTACACGGGCATGTCACATTATTGATGCCATCATGGAAGCACTTGCTGCCGGCTCTGCTGCTAACGTTAATGCTCCGGTAGCAGATGACAAGCATCTCGACTAAAGTGGTGAAACTTGGTGAACTCTGTGGTGGTGATGAAGATAACGTTACACCGGCCGTATTTTCAAGAAATATTTTCGTAAGTTGGAGTGAAAGATTCTTCTTCCGGATTAAGTGCCTGTTATGCCTACAGAGAGTGACTGAAATATTGGCATTCAAAAACTCCCCGTCCAACCTGAAGAAGCACATCGAGATAGGTTAAATACATTTTCATTCAATGAAGCCATAATGTCATGTTGGGACCTGGTATCTGTGAACCATTGTTGGGCCTACATGTGTAGTCAAAAGCCTGACCGCATGTCTCCTTTGCTCTGGAGACAAAGGAGAGCTTCCAGAACTCAGTCTCCCAGGGTGCTTCATCTTCACATATAGGTGGTAAAACTGCTCCTGAAGACAACTCTCAACCACTATTGGTCACTGTGTGCCCCATGACCCATGAGGTCACAAGGCCAATATAAGCCGAGTTTCCTAGCTCTCTTCTCTGTTCTGCCTCTTCCCCTGCTGACCGCTCCTGGTGGAGTAGGTTCTGTCCCTGCTCTCCCAGCCAGGGAGACTTCCTCCCTACTCAAGCTCCTCAACTTCCAGCAGGCCTGCCTGGAGCAGACTGCTAAAACCTTCCAAAGGCAGTGACGCGAGAGCCTGCCTAAGAACTTCAGCACAATTGGCCACGACACAAGGTCTGACCAGCAGATGCACAACAGGAGCCACAAACCAACAAGACCACTTCACTCGACTTCAAACAGCACATCCAAAAAGGACCTTTCCCTCTTTTTCATGGACGGGTAACACAACTGGGCTCTATTATTACACTAGGCTAAGCAAAGGACTGTTTAGTCCTATTTCTATTTCATGTGATGTTTATAAGTTTGAATTGTGTTGTTGTGATATTTGGTAATATGTTATTTGAAAGTTAATGTTAGTTCTGTTATACTGATCAGTTTCTTTGCATGCATCTAACTACTTTCTTTAACCTGGCACCAACACCTCACACACTCATTTCCACAAACTTAACACATACATGTGATCTCAGCCACATGGTCTCAAAACTCCATCTTCATTAATGTTGCATAAGTGTGAATTTTGCCAACCTCTACACTGTCAAGAATTCCATATCCTTCAACTTTGCTAGCTATTGATGTGGTAATTTTGGTTATAGTTATTTATTTAATTATTAATCAGAGTTCCAAATTTGTAGTCAGTAAGACTTATTTCTTAAATTGCCTATCTTTTCCCTTCCTTTGAAGGGTGGTGCCCCGATTTATCCTTTATCAGTTTAATATTAATATTTTTAATATTAATATTTAATATTTCTCTGATAGCCACATTTATTGAATGCCCAAAAGCACACCATTTAATGGTGCCCCGCATGAAGGAAAGTACATAATCGTACCCCGCACAAGGGAAAGTACATAATCACAACATTTTTGGTGCTCTGTGTGAGGCAAAGTCATTAATAATAACATTATTTTGACTCCTCGTGGAGCACAGCACAACAGTCAACGTTATTTAAGTGATCGCTGCTGATGACGGGCTCTCCATCTCCTCTTTAGTCGCATCCATTTTTTTCGCCTAAATATTGATTTATCCTCACCCAAAAGGCAGAGCATATTCTCCAGTCCCTGCAAAGGCTTTGTTCTCACATGTGAACTGGTCCACGCACCTCTCCAGCCAGCCACGACAGATGAAGATTCAGAGAGACTGCATGGAGAGGACACTGTGATGGGAGAATCTCCAAGAGTAGTCACACCACTGGGGCTGTGAGGTGGCCACCTTCTGTGTTTTCCTCCTGTGGATGACTGCTCTTCAGGGTAGGACAATTTCTCTTCCAGGAGTCTTTGGAGCTATTATATATGGATTGTTGGACAGAGCTGGAATTAGTGATACTGTGGCTTAATTGTTCATTTCTTCTTTGTTCCACAGGCACAGCAGCAGTGCAGCACGGCTAATCTCCAATTGGGACATGATGTTGCAACTTATCACCTAACTAATACTATTTCCAATAATGTGACTATGCCACGGAAATAATTCAGAAAAGAAAGGAGTACGCGGGAATCAAAAAAGTTTTAAAAGAGAGAGGAATCCGTTTCTAGACACCTATGGCCAGAATGAGGATACACTGGGACACCGGCCCATGGCCATGGAAACAGGTAGGAAACAAAGAGGACACCGCAACACGAGCAAAACATAAACTACAGAAATACCGAGGAATGGACAAATAAAGTATGTAAGTGCATCTAAATGAATAGGTAAGTGAAAGATAACACATGTTAGACACTGAAGACAAATAGTCTAAGAGATTGTATATAGGTCTTCAGTCTTCACTGTTAGGACTGATCGGACGCTGTATGTGTGAGCTATAATGATTACTTCATTCCCAAAACACAGGCTCTCTAGTGGTTCCAAGAGTCTGTAAGAGGAGAGCAGGAGGTCGAACTTTTAGCTATCAGGCTCCTCTCCTATGGAACCAGCTCCCAATCTGGGTTCGGGAGGCAGACACTGTCCCAGCATTTAAAGTAAAACTAAAAACCTTCCTCTTTGACAAAGCCTATAGTTAGGGCTGGATCAGGTGAGTCCTGAACCATCCCTTAGTTGTGCTGCTATAGGTTTAGACTGCTGGGGGAACTCCCATTATGCACTGAGCACTTCATCACTTCCCTCTGTCTCTCTGTCTCTCTGCCCCCCCACACCTGTTTATTTATTTATTTATTTATTTTAACATGTCATCATGTCAAAGTGTCACTTTTTCCTCCCATAGTCCCTCTGGCTCTTCTCTCTCTCTCGTTTCAGATAACTCTGGCACCGGGACTGCAGGACAACAACAACTACCATCACCATTTTTATCATTAATTACAATAACTCAGTAATTCATTAATATATATAATCCTGTTGTAGATCACTACATTGTTATTGTTATCTCTCTCTTCTCTCCCCCGCTTTCCACCCATCTCTCCTTTCCTCCCCCCTTACTTTTCTTTCCTCACCCCAACCGGTCGAGGCAGATGACCGCCCACATTGAGCCTGGTTCTGCCAAAGGTTTCTCCCTGTTAATGAGGGAGTTTTTCCTCCCCATAGTCGCCTGTGCTTGCTCATTGTGGGAACGGTTGGGTTTCTCTACGTTAATATTGTTTTAAGGTCTTGACTTTTAAATGTAAAGTGCCTTGAGATAATGTAAATTATGAATTGGCGCTATATAAAAAAAATTGAATTGAATTGAATTAATGAGACAGATGCTCAAGAGAATCTGGATAACAAGAATGGACCTAACTAAGGAGGGGCCCCCATATTTCATCTGAATTTCCCCTCAACCCACGGGGGAAACGTGGGGATCAAGTGCCTACTGTTGTATTCTTAGTTCGATTTTTTTTTTATTGCTGAGTTGCTCATTGTTCTTTTGGCTATTGTTTGTTCTCATGGTATATAATATATATATATATATCATGGAGTATAATGCCATTTTCCAAAGCTATAAATGAACAGCATATCGTTAGTGTTGTTAAATGTTAATGGGTTAAATAATCCAATTAAAAGGACTAAGATAATTTTGAAAATGAGAAAACTTAAGGTTCAAGTTATCTTCATGCAGGAAACACACCTTTCCCAGGAAGAGCATGAAAAGCTGAAGAAATTTGGTTTTAGAAACACCTATTACAGTACTTGTAAACAAAGCAACAAAAGAGGTGTGGCAATACTTATACAAAACTCAACTAAATTTGAATGTCTAAAAGAAATCAAGGATACAGAAGGACAATATATTATAGTGAAGGGGAAACTACAGGAAGAGATGGTTACGTTAATTAATGTATATGCCCCTCCAGAGAGTACTAAACAATTCTTTAAATCATTATTATCACCAGTCATGGCCTTAGAATCTGAAGGTATAGTGATATGTGCTGGTGATTTTAATATGATAATGGATCATAGGGTAGACACAACAAGTATAAAAAGAAATAAGACACATATATCTAAATTTGTAAACATGTCGTTGAAGGAACATGGACTGGTTGATGTATGGCGTGAACTGCATCCGAAGGAAAAAGACTATACACATTACTCTACTTTATATAACACCCCTCGCCCGAGGAGTAACTCAATGTAGAACCGCCACTGCCCTTAAGGAAGGTAGATTGCCACCCTCATGTAATGAAGCAATCATATCTGTAATATTGTAACAATTACAGACCCATTTCTATGCTCAATGTAGATTACAAGATATACACATCCATTATAGCAAGGAGATATCAGAATTTCATGACAGAATTAATTGACGAGGACCAAACTGGATTTACAACAGGACGACAAACATTAGATAACATAAGAAGGACCCTGCAAATAGTAAACTCGATACAAATGAAGGAAACTAAGGCTATATTGCTGAGTCTTGATGGCGAAAAGGCTTTCAATGGCGTAAATTGGATATTTGTATATTTAACATTAGAATGTTTTGGATTTAACAAAGAAGCCATTAAATGCATCAATACAATATACCAGAATCCTATAGCTAGAATAAAAATTAATGGTAGTCTAACAAAAAGCATAAAGCTACAGAGGGGAACACGCCAAGGATGTTGCCTGTCCCCTCTCCTCTTTGACTTATACATTGAACCTCTGGCGCAGGCTATAAGACAGTGTGAGGAAATAAAGGGAATACATATTAAAAAACAAAAACATGTAATAAGTCTGTTTGCAGACGATGTAATAATATATTTAGAAAGACCTGATACAAGCGTAACACATTTAAGTATATAAGTATATACAGAGACCACTCATTATATAAAACAAATGTGAATAAAACACAGATTCTGGCTTTTAATTATACCCCTTCCCAAGAAATTACAAATGCTTATAAATGGAAATGGAACTCAGAAAGCATAAAATATCTTGGGGTAACCCTAACAAAACAGATAAGCCATCTTCAGAAGATAATTCCAGCCATGTTTTCATTGTGATCAGATTCATATACAAATTAAGAGGATATTGAGAAATGGTCGACCATTTCACTGGAGTTCAGTTCAAAGATTGACATTTTCCTGAGGCTGTTGTATTTCCTGAGGCTGTTGTATTTCTTGCAATCCCTTACTGTCAAGATACCGTTAGAAAGATTTAAAACCTGGGACAAATTCATATCGAGGTTCATTTGGAGTGGTAAAAAACCAAGAATAAAATATAGCATGCTGCAACTGGCTAAGAATCGGGGGGGTATGGCACTCCCAAATTTAAAGGATTATTATGAGGCAGCACAACTTGGTCAAGTGATGTGACAAGCATTATAACTCCAAATGGAAAGAGATTGAGATGAGGGTGGCTAACAAACCAGTGCAATCCCTTTTGGGCAACATTACATTGATAAAAACTACTCAAAGGTTCAATAGATCCAATAACTTCCCACACACTGACTATCTGGGCTGATTTCAATAAAAGGCATAGATTGGAAAAGAAAGTGAGATTGTTGAGCTGGATTGCATATGATGAAAGATTCAAGCCAAACTTGAGTGACTTGACGTAAAGGAACTGGGAGAGGAAGGGAATCACTGCCATGTGTACAATACTAAAGAATGGAAACATAATGTCTTTTCAGGACCTTAGAGAAATGTATGGATTAAAAAATTAGGACTTTTTTTAAAAGATAACTACAGCTAAGGGATTATATTATAAGGGAAATAGGGAGCGCAAAAATATTAAACGGAGTGATAGATGTACTAATGCGAGTATATAATGGGTCAAAAATCAAGGTGGTATCTGTGTTATATAAAAATCTCAGAGACTGTACAAGTGCTTCAACTGATTACATTAGGGCTAGATGGGAGACGGAGCTGGTCCTGCAGTCAGGCCCCAAGTTCAGCCAGGCAGGGCCTCACAACCAGACACAGGTTAGGTACTAACTATAGGTTAGAGAGTGATTCAGAGGAACTTTATCAATACCTGTATCAAGAAAGATACTTATTAATGGAGGAGGTCGTAATTCATGATTACTCAGAGTAGTGAACCTGACTGAGTATAGAGACTTATTATAATGGCCCAGAAAAGTATATGAGTTGCTTATGGGCGAGGCAGTTATGTGATCCTGTAAGATAACTATAGAATAGATGTTTTTATTTGTATCTGAAAGAACATAGTTCCAAAGAAATCAGGTGTAATGATGACAGTGGATGTATAGTATAGAGTATATAGAAGCATAGGAAGTGTCCATATCTCCATTTAGCTCAAATAACAGTGAAAAAATATCACAACAAAACAGCTTCTAAATAAAAGTATTAGATTCTTGTGTAACCCAGGTTAAAAATCTGTATTAAAAACAATAAATTAGTTGATTGAATGAAGAAAAGTGAAATTCATGGTGGAAAAATCAATTCATTAAATACTACGTTTTGGTTAATAATAAAAAACAGATGTTTATCTAAAAGGAGAGATAGAACCATAATAAAATAATTTATAGAGAGTTTTAGTTTGAAGGAGACGGGTTGGAGACGGTCTGTCACCCAATCAGAAAAGAAGCCCCGCCCATTGAGCTGATCGGAGCAGGTTCACTTCCTCTGAAGTTGCCGGGAAGAGAGAGAGCAAGGCGCATTAAACAGACACTCACCATAGGAAGATAAAACAAGAAAAGTGGATCAGACTCGGAAAAGCTGCCGAAGAAATCTCCCGGGACGACCAGGACCTGTGTGAGCACCGTCGGAGGAACCTCTCGGGAAGAGAAACGCCTCGGTGAGCGGCCGTCTTGATGTGCTAGGCTAATAGCTAATGTAACGAGTTAAACCGTTAGCATAGGAGCTAACATCAGAGCACTAGCTCCGGTGCTGATTGGCGCGAGAGAGACACACTACGACACACCACACATTAATGCTGAAGCCCTGATCCGACATTTTAAAGGTGCAATGTGAGACATTTGTTTGCTCCTTTGTTGCACATAGAGCTGTATTATGTGTGTGTTTATCACCTTATTTGTGCATTCTAAGCTCATCCAGCCATATTTTATTAGCTGTGCACATTACATGTTTTTCTTTCTAGATGATTGATATTGTTTTATGTGCTAATTACGATGTAAAGAGCACAGGATATTTTGATACTGTTGACTTGGAGTGAGGAAGATTATTCAATAACATAATCTGATATTTTGAGTGTTGCTTATTTTATTACTGAACATTGTGATAGCATGTTGCAACAGTAATTGAGTAAAATTGTTATTCTCTATTAGGCCTAGGACGATAACAAATTTTGCTGGACGATATATTGTCCCACAAATTATTGCCGATAAATGAAATGATTGTCAACATGATAATATATCATAATAATGCACACCCTTTCAAATACAATAAACTTTTATTTTTCAGTAATTTTTTACCATCGTAATTGTAATTTCAGGAACGTTGAAATATCCTAAATAAATAAAACAAACAAAGAATAAAATGGACTCTCAGTCTCTGTTAGCAAAAACAGCACTCAAATATAAAACCACACACAACCAAGACAATAAATAAAATGGCTTATCAAGTCTCGATTAACAAAATTGCACTTCAATAAATACTGAACATTTAGGCTGTTTGTGACATGTATTTTCTCGCAGGCAATTTGTTCTGTCTGTCAAACGTTTGCAGCATCTCTCTCAATGCTGGTTTTTCAACTGTACTAAAGGGCAGCATTTCTTTTGCGATGCAGCGAACTACCATTTTTGCTCCATTTATATTTACTTTGTCGACCAAACGCCTCAGTGAGTGTTGACTTTCGGGACGAAGGCTCTGCATCTTGAGGTGCACTTTTTTTCCCCCAGCTGGGAACACTGGGTCGGGTGGTTGTGCTTTAGGTGGGCATGCGAGTTTGTTGTGTTGCTTTTTTTTGTTGCCACCACTTTTGAACTGGCTCGTCCATGTTGATGGGCTCACCTTGCTCATTCGGTTATTACAGATGTGGTAGAAAGACATTTTTTTGTACAATGTTTATTTTTTTTAGTACATCAGTTTGGCTGAAATCTGTGGTGCTTCCACCTGCTGAACACAGAATAAACTATAAGTACCAGTCTTGGCTGCTTAACACAGCTGATATTACATGTGTAAAAAATATTGTAGGCTATTGTATTGTACAGTATCTGTAAATAATCGTGTTTCTCCTCTGTTCCTTAATATCTACAGATATGACAATGATTTCAGCATAAAATATCCTTTAACGTGACTTTTTTCATTTCATTACATGAAGCACTGCAACACCTGATGTCCTCTGAATCCACTGTGGCAGCAGCAACAAGGTGGAGATCGGCAGCTTCAGGCTGGTCAACATGTTAATAATATTGAGTCAATTTCTATATCCATTATGGTTGGTAAAATGAACACTGTTATCACAACAATGTTCATCTTTTACTTTCTGATTTGATAAACTTTAGATAAAAAGTCTTTTCTTTTTTGTCATAAGAGACAGAACACGGTCAGCACAGCTGTGTCCCTCAGGTTCGTCCGTCCCTAATAAAATGACAGGAAACATAAAAGTATGGCATTATTGCTGAGATAAGTGTTACTTTCAAACAAAGTCTGTCCTTACATTCTGTGGATATTCAACTATTTATTTGAATATGGTTTGGGATTAAACAGTGTACTACAATGAATGTGCAGTATGGAGTTCTTTCACATTAAAAGTATTGCATTTATAATGTAATGCATCATGTGCAATCATTTGCTTTAATTGTTAGTAAGTTATGAAAACAGGTCTATACCTGGTAGGTAAACTGTTCATTCATAAATAAAGTCCAGCTCAACAAGTTTCACACTGCAGCAGGTGCACTAACGTTATTTCTGAACCAATAATCTAATAAAACATTATTACTGAAGTTACCCACAGTAACATAGTCAAGCCAAATAGGTTGGGGAGCTGAACAACTTTACATAACGTTAAATATCTTACTTGGTGGAGCTCATTCACTAAACACACAGTCGCCTTCAGTTTAAAAGATTTATCACCATAAACTCTAACGCTCCTCTCTCCGCTGTGTGAACCGCTTCATGTCATGCCGCTCCCGTTAGCATTGCCATTACTGCTGGTATGTTGCCTGGAGGTTAGCGGAGCTAAGCTAACCAGCCAGGTACAGAGACAATGATACCTGCTCATCACTACTGACACGTAAATAAAAGGCAGTACTTTACACACCACAGACACTTCTCCGTCAGGACAATCAGCCGAACAACAAACGATAATATTCACATGTGAGTGAAAACTCCTCCCCAGACCCGGTCGCGTTCGGTGACGGTGATTAGCCTGTTAGCTCAGGTGAAGCCGAGCAGACCACAGGCTAACAGCCAGAGTGACGAGCTAACGGTGACGTCACGTGTCAATCAAGTGATAATTATTCACAATTTCAAACCTCTGTATTATCTAAACAGATAATACATAGTTGTCATGAAGGAAGAACTTACTGATTGAGTCTAAAACCGTATTTTGAACCAGGCTGTAAACAGGTTTAATTCTGCTCTAAAGTCTGGCGTTTTAACATGGGAGTCAATTCCCATTGACTCCCTCTTGGAGCCAGCCTCAAGTGGCCACCCAGTGAACTGCAGTTTTTTGCACTTCCGCAGTGGCCTCAGCGCTCAGCCCGGGATGTTGCCGCTTGGTGTGGAGCCAATGCTAGCGGCCCTGCCTCCCCCCACAGAGACAAAGAGACTGGATGACTGACAAGAGGGTTCACTCTGTTCATTCCGCTATGGAACAAACGCCCCCAGGTGCTGAGACCGAGCTCAGAGTGAACCCTCTTGTCATCCAGCCTGCTTGGAGGCGAGAGAAGAGGAAAACAAACGCGCATGCACATGGCAATAAATCGAGGCGGGAAAAATTATCGAGTTCATTTTAATTTATCGTGCGATTAATTGATTTATTGATTATCGGCCCAGGCCTATTCTCTATTGATAAAGAGTTTATGTAGATTTAACATGATTAATGTACTATAATTCATTTTTTGAGATTTGAGAAAATTAAGATGAATGCTCTGATCCAACTTATCGTAGGTCAGGTTTTTTGATGGACCCATTGAGAGTTTGACCTACCTGGATGTTGGAGCCAGTCAAAGTTTGATGGCGAGCCAGACCCCGGAGGATACTTAGAGATATTACGCCGTGGAACCTGAATCCTTTTACACTTTACATACACACACACCATCCACGCAACAGTGCGGTGGGACTGATTTTCCACCTTCACGGTGTTGACTGAACAGTGACTGAAAACAGGTGAACTGAACTTTAGAAAAAACGCAGCTGTAAAACTTTATTTTATTTTCTATACTTACCTGGGTAAGAGTTGTGATAATTTGTCTGATTGATGTTTTTATTCATCCTTCCCATCCTGTAATAAATAGGGAAGCGTTATTGTTTCTTAAGGAGTATACTGAGTTTGTCTCATTCCTGCGTCATCGTTTGATCAATCCTGGGCTCCATAGTCGATCTTAGAACTTCTGATTTCACTGGTTATTGAACCTAGTTACTATTTTTCAGTACTATTCTCTTTTCCTCTCAGAAGGGTTACACTTGTTTAGTTTTATTTCATAATACATTGGTTCATTCATTTGTATTTATCAGCATGTAAGCTTGTTGCAGTGTCTCAAACCCAGTTTTTCATCAATGTCACAGAAGAACAACAATGAAATGGACGGCTACACACCAGAATTGTATGGACCTGAGGGCAGAAAGTGACCTTACTTTGGAGGAAATGGACGACAAAGAGTTGTTGGACATGGTCTGGGCAGTGGTCAACAAATTGTCAGAGGGCACAAATAACCATCCACTTCCTCAAGATGTCTCTGCTCAGGAATGGCATGACTTGTTCAACTGGACTGGTTCTGATGAGGACCCCCCCCAATAGCATCACCTCTCAGCTTGGAGCAGCATCCTCCTGAAACCCAATGGTGAACTGGCTGCTGCCATAAACCACCAGCAAGTGTCCTGCAGTCAGGCCCCGTGTTCAGCCAGGCAGGGCCTCACATCCAGACACAGGTAAGGTACTAACTATAGGTTAGAGAGCGATTCAGAGGAACTTTATCAATACCTGTATCAAGAAAGATACTTATTAATGGAGGATGGGGTAATTCATGAGTACTCAGAGTAGTGAACCTGACCGAGTATAGAAACGTTTACATTGGTAGAAACCTCCCGTTTGGCACGAAGAAATTCTTCTTTCATTAAATTGTAAAAACTGTGCATGATTGATTTCTTCTGTGGTTGATTAAAGAATCAGTGGTGTCAGTGATAGTGCTGTGCTTTAGAGTTCTGGGAAACACCACAGAGCAACTACAGGTTACAGATATTATTCATCTTTGGTTCATCATGTTCAGGAGGACAATATTAAGATCAGGACAGAGATTATACAAGGCTGGGTTAGGTATAAATGTGTGTGGTGGTGGTTTTAACTCTCTGACACCAAGGGGACAGATGACACAGAGGATGCAGGTTGTCTTATCTCTTATTTTGTGTCTGTTCTTGTCTCCAGTTCAACAATGTGCCATCAGGGAAGCTGACCAAACACCTGGAGGTGAGGCTGGCTCCTGTTGGATTATTGTAAGTATCGCACACATTAATGCAAACACACACAAACACACCTCTGAGCTACTGTTTCTATTTGTCTTCTTATGTGTCTGATTGTGTTTATGTAGCAAAGGAAAGGGGGTTTACGGGGCTCCAGGAGACAGACTTCCTTTTCCCGTGAGTAACCGCCACTCACAGTAAGTCTGCCTGACTAGTTCACAGTCACCTTGTCTGTCATGAATTTATATTTCTTTGATTGAGATGCTTTCATGTTCTTTTCTTTCCTCACACTTTTAAACATTGGTAATTCATGCTTTCTGTGTTTTTTCTGTTTTTCCACAGAAAGAGAAAATGTGAGAGCTAGCAGGATGATGACATGCCGTATGTCAAGCTTTCGAAGACGGAACAGACACTAAACGCTGTTGCTGAGCTCGAAACTCCTGACTGTGCAGTCGTTGAGCCCAACGTTGAAAAGAGAGTATGTGTCTTTGCTTTGTAGGTTTGAGACTCTGTGTCACGCAAACCTCATCCAGCTGTGTCTATGACCACACTTCTAAAACTGTTCTCTAACTATAATTCTTGACATCATGACACATCTATATACCCAGATTTAACTTGTGCAAAACAAGAAAGACACCAGTTCATTGTTGATATGCATTACGATACATACCAAATAGATATTAGAAATATAATAAAACAAATGATCTACAAAATAAAATTAAAATCGCATTTATAAAAATACTATATATATATATATATATATATATATATATGCAGATATACATGCATTTATACTTCTGACCAAATGTATTTATGCAAATATTTTAATGACCTATTTTTCTTTTAGTAGAGTAGGTTTTAATAATGTGACTTTACTTTTACTTTTGTTAATATAAAGTATTCTGTTACATTTCATTACTGGATGAATAAGAAGTATTTAAGTGGGCAGAGAAGAGACGGGGACTTTGATACTGATTATAAAGGCTCAGTATAGTGTATGACTTGCTTATGGATGAGGCACTGATACAATCCTGAAAACTATTATAACTAACAGGTTGTGGTTTTAACTCTCTGACACCAAGGGGACAGATGACACAGAGGATGCAGGTTGTCTTATCTCTTATTTTGTGTCTGTTCTTGTCTCCAGTTCAACAATGTGCCAGCAGTGAAGCTGACCAAACACCTGGAGGTGAGGCTGGCTCCTGTTGGATTATTGTAAGTATCACACACATTAATGCAAACACACACACACACACACCTACCTCTGAGCCTCCGTTTGTATCTGTCTTCTAATGTGTCTGATTGTGTTCATGTAGCAAAGGAAAGGTGATTTACGGGGCTTCAGGAGACAGAGTTCCTTCTCCCTGTCCAGACACAGGAGGCTCTGGAAGAGATGGCAGCTGACATTGTCGCTGCTGTCCAGACACAGGAGGCTCTGGAAGAGATGGCAGCTGACACTGTCGCTGCTGTCCAGACACAGGAGGCTCTGGAAGAGATGGCAGCTGCCGTTGCTGTCGAGGCACAGGGGGCTCAGGAGAAGATGGCAATGGAATTGAATGCTGCAAGAAAAAGCTCTCTGTCAGCTCTCCTGTTTTCTACTATGGATTATCCAATGCATCTAGTTGAGGACAATCTTCTTATCCAAAATTCAGTTAAAATAAAAAAAAAAAGATTACAATGGTACTTCAAGCTCCTGAAGTTTGTTACATTCTCCTATTTGTTATAACCTGTAATGGAAATTACATTTAATTGCATGAGCGGACAATGGTTGACCAAATTGTTAATCTAAAAAGGGTAACCTTAAGGTTTATGATGGTGGCTTAAGAGACACAGAAATTGCCACCACAATATCCAACCAGATGTTTTTTCATTTATCCAACCACCTCTCGTTTATTCGACCGGACGTCGTTGCTCCGGTCAGGTTTCTCATTTATCCAATCACATGTTGTATATCCAACCAGATATTTTGTCATTTATCTGACCACCTCTCGTTTATCCAACCGGACATTGTTGCTCCGACCAGGTTTCTCATTTATCCAATCACATGTTGTATATCCAACCAGATATTTTGTAATTTATCCAACCACCTTTCGTTTAAAAAAATGAGAAACCTTGGTGAGACAAACAAGGGGTGTTTGGATAAATTTATGAAGTGGGATGATTCAGATCTGTACGGACATTTTAAGGTCCTCATCAGTGCATAAAAGCAGAAGAGATCATTCTGTGCTTGGTTTCTCCTCAGAAACAGATCTCTGTCTGCTCGACAAGCTTTAAAATGATGGCGTACATGACAGTGGTTGTCCGATGGTGCCGTGTGCCCCAGCCTCACATCAATTAACCCACATCAGGTCTTGGTGGTACATGAGCAGGTGGAACTGTACAGAAAATGAGACCCAGCATTTGAGAGTTATTTGCGCTTACCTATCCAGCGCTGGTGTTTGGAGTTATATAGCCAAACTGTTCTCTACAATGAAGAAGCTATGGGCAGACCCAAGGTTTAATCTATTGGGCTCTGGAGCTTTTGAGTTATTGTTGACAGATAAACAACCATTGACTGAAATTGTCAACCAATATATTGTCACATACACTGAGATTCAGCCAGGAGTTAGCTTCTACGAAAATGTCATTAAGACAGTAGCATTGGTGAAAGCGTGCAGTCGGACCCTAAGAAAAGAGCTGACCGTTGCAGACTATAGGATGATGTTTAAGCTATCCTGCAGACATGTAAGTACTGAGCACATCCTCTCTTAAACTTTTTTTTTCTCAAAAAAAAAAAGAAAAGTTTATATACTCCTTTTCCACAAATCGTTTGTTTGTTTCATGTCACCCTGACAGGAACCCCACAGCCTGGTAGTATTGCCACCTGGGTCTGCCACCAACATGATCACAGTGCGATGCACTAAGCCCCAGACGATATATGACCTTATGCCAAAGCATGGCTTACATTGCTCCTGTAATGGAAATTTTTACATTTGTGTATGTTTAATTGCATGATGTATGTATGTGAATGACTGACCAAAGAGTTGACCAAATTGTTAATCTAAAAGGGTAACCGTAAGGATTATGATGGTGGCTTAAGAGACTTGAGTTTTATGGCCTCGAGAAACCACAACTTTATGGTATCTCTTGGTATCTCTGATTGGGATCTCACACTGAACACTGATTCTCCTATGTTCTTTGCTCATTTGTGCATGTCATTCAGATGATGTGTACTGATGAGTCCATCTGCAGATGCTGAATTAAACTTTCAGAAAGAAGTGTTTGACTTTGTGCTTGTTTCACAGAAATTGCCACCACAATTTTGGTGTTGTCGGCAGGATCACTCTTGTGAGAAGACACTCTGGATCTCAGGGCTGAAAGGTAAAACTGCGCAGGGAGTCTGGGACTCTGACCTCAACCTCCCTGAGAAAAGAAGGTAGAGACGTGAGGGCCTGATGCCTGAAAACCAAAGAGTGCTCTCACTGCTGTGATCCAGTGGACCACTTAGCACAAAGACACTGTCTTTCTGGGACGACAAATTCAGAAGGGAAACGGTTCTCTCACAGGGTGAGTGACAGACGTGTCGGCATGGCAAGGTTTGGAACCGATGTAGAATCAAGGAAGCTTCAGGTGATCTTGGAGATCACGGGTGGTCTTGGAGACCACAGAGTTAATATAGAATAAGCCTGTTGGTGATCTTAGAGAAGGTCACATAGTTAATTGGGAACTAATGAGTATGGTATTAGAATAAGCAGGTTGGTGATCCGAGAGGAGGTCACAGAGTTAAGGAGTATTGATATATACAAGATATAATAATAGGAATATACGGAGTGTTTGTTGACTTTAATAAACTTGTTATATTGGGTTCTGACGTCGAGTTCATGATTTAACAAACTATGATATAATATAGTAAATAGAGTTTTGCACTGGAGATGGGACTGAGACCTGAGCCAGGATCATCTCGACACTGCGATGAATCTGCTTTAAGAGAAGTTCTCAACCCCCAAAGGTAAGTAAAGGTAAGTACATTTAAGTAAACGTAAGTATATTATGGGTCTAATTGGCTTTTTGAGGTTATTAAGAAAGACTTAAATCCTAAAATTAAAATCCTAACAACAAATTTTTAACAAAAGTAAATTAAAAAGAACGGATTAAAATAAATTAGGGAATTTCTAAATGTCTTTTCCCATATCAGCATAACTTTGGTCCTCCAAATTTTGTTGAACAAATGGGGAGTTTAAATTGATAAATAAGAGTTATGTTAAAACTGCTGAGACAACCTATTAGAGAAATGGGTTTAAACATTGGTAAAGGAAAGAAAGATGAGGATAATGCTAATCCACTTTCTTTTCTTAATGTTCAGTATATGTTAATAAGTGATGGTAAGCGTAGAGTTAGAGAGGAACGAGTTAGTGAGGACAAATTATAAGGGAAAAAGAAATGTAGGGATATTTGTACTGGAGCGTGTGAATTTTGGTTAACTGAAGTGAATATCAGGGACAGTTTACAGAAGGTAGGGATTGAACTAATCTCCAAGTCTCAGTGTGTCCGACTAGACCCTGATCTGGACTCAGCTCCACCGAGAGGACAACTACAGCCAGCAGCGGTGCAGTGTCCCTAACCTCCATCCAGACCTCGACCTTGTTGCAGCAGAGGAGGTGGATAGGCCTCCATCATGCACCACTCACATACTCCACGGCGAACCAGGAAGGAGGCAATTTATGATTTGAATGCAACCTTGCAAGAACTGATGGTGGAGGTGGCTGCAGGAGATGGAAACACTCAGCTGATCTCCAGACCATGGACATTCACCAGTATGAAAGAACCTACCATTTGATCTCTCCCACAAGTGTTAAGTGGGGGAGTGGTATGCAGTGCAACTGGAACCAGCACTGAACAGCAGAGACTGCTGATGACTGAGATGGGGACTCAGTATTCGAAAGTGGCAAGATCCGTCTCTGCACAGGAGTGGAGAATGGTGAATCCAGCATAGGGTCATGCTGATCATGCAGAAAAACTCTTGAACAGCAAGAAAAAGAAAAAGGACAGCTGGCAGCATATCAAAACCAAGTCTGCGGGCACAAGAAAGGTCATGGACGGAGAGGAAGGGGACGTGGAAGAACTGACGCTTGTTTCAAATGTGGCAAAATTGGACATTAGATCAGGGATTGTCCTGAGAACCAATACACATAGTGCGATTGAGTAGCGGTGGAGCTGGGGACAGTATATAGAGAGATACACTGTACCATTGTTTTGTTAAAATGAGGTTAAGGAAATTTTAAACATTAATTTTTGTTGTCACCACGCTGGCTGATAGATTTTATTGGTAGAGATTTGATGTGTTCATTGAGTAATATGCTAATTTTAACATCACAAGGTGTAGATGTAACTAGAGGATTTGATATATGCATATCAATGGAAGATTCTTAACTCTTCCCTCACCTCTGTAAGTAACACTTTCTTGTGTGTTCAATCACTGTGTTGTCTCAGTAGCTTAGATTGATTCACTGGAAAGGTATCAAATTCTGATCTCCATGTTCTATTAGGCAAAGGAGAACAAAAACAATTGGTATTGAAAGTTTTAGAACTTTGGACCAAAAGGGGTTATGGGAAGGGAAAAAACATCTGATCCCAATAATAATAATAATTTAATCAGAGGTTTAGAGGTAAATCACAAAAGATTTCTGCAGTGATAAATGCAATTATCTTAAAACAGTTCTTAAAACAGATCAGATCATTATAGCAGGTGATTTCAATATTCATGTAGATGTTGCCAATGACAGCCTTAGTTCAGCATTTAAATCAATAATAGACTCGATTGGTTTCACTCAACATGTGAATCAACCGACCCACTGCCTGAATCACACTCTTGATCTTGTCCTGACATATGGCATTGACATAGAAAATATAACTATTCCAACAGAACCCTCTTCTGTCTGACCATTTTTTACTTACATTTGAATTCAGAATTGTTAATTACGTCAATTCTGGACGGAAATTCTATTATAGTCGATGTCTATCCGACAAAACTGTTCACAAATTTAAAGAACTGCTCCCCTCTTCCCTTCCCTCTCAGCCATGTGTCAGTACAATACAAGAAGATTATCAAAACCTTACTCCCACACTAGTTGATAACTTTGTAAATAGTACTGCAGCCTCACTAAAAACAGCACTTGAAGCTGTCGCCCCATTAAAAAAGAAGAAAGTAAGTCAGAGGAGATTAGCTCCATGGTATAATTCCCAAACGCACGTTCTAAAACGGACATCGCGGAAGCCAGAAAGGAAGTGGCGTTCCACCACTCGCCAAGACTTCCACCTAGCCTGGAAGAATAGCCTTATAAATTACAAAAAAGCACTAAGAAATGCCCGAACCTCTTAATATTCATTACTAATAGATGAAAATAGGAACAACCCCAGGTTCCTCTTCAGCACTGTAGCCAGGCTGACAGAAAGTCACACCTCTACTGACCCATCTATTCCTCTAGATCTGAGAAGCAATGACTTCATGAGCTTCTTCACTAATAAAATTACAACCATCAGGGATAAAATCCACCACCTCCTCTCAGTGAATAACACTGATACATTGTCTGGTCCTGAAACCATAGCACCAGATTTATGTCTAAACAAATTTTACTCTATTGATCTTCCTGAACTGACCTCGTTAGTTTCATCATCTAAACCAACTACTTGTCAGCTGTTCCAACTAGACTTTTTAAAGAAGTCCTCCCCCTAATTGACCATTCCATTTTAAATCAGATTAATATGTCTTTGCTAACCTGCTACGTACCACAGGCTTTTAAGGTAGCCGTTATTAAACCTCTGCTTAAAAAGCCTATGCTTGATCCAGAGGTTTTAGCTAACTCTAGACCCATATCCAACCTGCCCTTCATTTCCAAAATCCTAGAAAAAGCCGTTGCTAACCAGCTGTGTGGTTACTTAGATACTTAGATAGTAACGGTTTATTGGAAAAATTTCAGTCAGGATTTAGAACCTATCACAGAACAGAAACAGCACTATTGAAAGTCACTAATGACCTTCTTATGGCATCAGATGATGGACTTGTCTCTGTCCTCGTCTTGTTGGACCTTAGTGCAGCATTTGACACAATAGATCATAAGATTCTGCTACAGAGATTAGAACAACATATAGGAATTAAAGGAACAGCACTACACCGGTTTAAATCATATTTATCAGATAGATTCCAATTTGTTAACGTTAACAATGACTCCTCCATGCACATGCAAGTTAATCATGGAGTTCCACAAGGTTCTGTCCTTGGACCAATACTCTTCACCTTATATATGCTCCCCTTAGGCAACATTATTAGACAGAACCACAGCAGACTGCTGGGGGAACTCCCATCATGCACTGAGCACTTCATCACTTCCCTCTGTCTCTCTGCCCCCCCACACCAGTTTATTTATTTATTTATTTTAACATGTCATCATGTCAAAGTGTCACTTTGTCCTCCCATAGTCCCTCTGGCTCTTCTCTCTCTCTCGTTTCAGATAACTCTGGCTGCAAAAACGACTACCATCACCATTGTTATCATTAATTACAATAACTCAGTAATTGATTAATATATATAATCCTGTTGTAGATCACTACATTGTTATTGTTATAATCAGCCCTGATACTGATGGTGCCCAATTGTTCCCGGTCTCTCTCTCTCCACCTCATCTCTCTATTCTCTCCCCCGCTTTCCACCCATCTCTCCTTTCCTCCCCCTTCCTTTTCTTTCCTCACCCCAACCGGTCGAGGCAGATGACCGCCCACATTGAGCCTGGTTCTGCCAGAGGTTTCTCCCTGTTAATGAGGGAGTGTTTCCTCTCCACAGTCGCCTGTGCTTGCTCATTGTGGGAACTGTTGGGTTTCTCTACGTTAATATTGTTTTAAGGCCTTGACCTTTAAATGTAAAGTGCCTTGAGATAATGTAAATTATGAATTGGCGCTATATAAATAAAATTGAATTGAATTGAATTCATGTCCCACGGAAATAACATTAACTTTATAACCTTACAGTAAAGTTTTGTTGTGGTGTTGCTAAGTTAAGCTCACGCTACTTTATACTGTATATGCAGTAGGAACAGAAAAGCACACATATCGATGTTATTATATATAAAATGCAAAGACTTTCCCTAAGACAATGTGACATACATATCTGTCAATTATGTTACTATGCTTCCCTGCAGACTCTTCACTTCCTGGCCCTTACCGAGACCTGGATCACTCCAGAAAACACTGCCTGAGCTGCTCCCCTGACGATGGCACACCGCTCGTTGTCCTGGGTGATTTCAACATCCCCCAGAGACGCTGCGCTCCTCTGAATTCATTGACTTCTTCTCCACATTTGACCTCACCCTCTACCCCTCTCCACCGACCCACCGGGCTGGGAACCAACTCGATCTTGTCTTCACAAGATCCTGAAGTACCTCGCCACCCTCTGTTACCCCACTCACTGTGTCTGACCACCACGCTGTCACTTTCTCTCTCCCCTTAAAATTCACCACCTCCCTCGCCCCCAGGCCTCACACAGTCATCACCCGCTGCAATCTGAAATCCCTCTCTCCCTCTGCTCTCTCCTCTACTGTTCTTTCCTCACTACCATCTACAGACCAATTTTCCCTAATGTCCACTGAGGAAGCCTCCTCCACTCTGCTATCCTCCCTCTTGTCCTCTTTAGATGCTCTATATCCTCTCACCTACCTACCGGCACGATCACCCCCCCCTTCCCTGGCTGTCTGAATCTCTGCGAACCAATAGATCGGTGCTACGAGCAGCAGAGAGAAAATGGAGAAAATCACATCATCCTGATGACCTTGCCCATTAGCACCACATCCTCTCTGACTTCACCTCAACAGTATCAGCAGCTAAATCTGCCTTCTACCTGTCAAAGATCAACTCCTCTGCCTCCAACCCCAGGAAACTATTCTGCTTATTCTCTTCTCTCCTCACCCCTCCTTCTCCTCACCCTCCTTCCTCCCTCACTGCTGATGACTTTCCAACTTACTTTACCAAGAAAGTAAAAGACATCAGCTCCTCATTTACTCCTATGCCCATCCAGAGAGCACCTCCCCCAAACCTCACCTCTGATGGCCTTACCTGCTTCAGCCCTCTCTCCTCTGAAGATGTTCTCACGCTAGTGACGTCTAACCGTGCCACCACCTGTTCCCTTGACCCGATTCCCTCCTCCCTTCTCCAAGACATCTCTCATGACATCCTGCCATTCCTCACCACTCCGATCAACTCCTCCCTCACTTCAGGCATTATTCCAGCTCCTTTCAAGACAGCCATGGTAAAGCCACTCCTAAAGAAACCCACCCTAGACTCAGCTGACATCTGAAACTACAGACCTGTATCTCTTCTTTCATTCCTCTCTATAACACTGGAACATGCAGTCTAAGACCAACTGTCCTCCTATCTTTCAGAAAATGACTTCCTTTACCCTAATCAGTCAGGCTACAGGACTGGTCACTCCACTGAGACGGCCCTCCTCACAGTGACTGAGTTTCTCGGTGCCGCCAGAGCCTCGTCCGACTCGTCAGTCCTCATTCTCCTTTACTTATCCTCTGCGTTTGACTCAGTCAACTACCAAATCCTCCTCTCCACTCTGGCTGAACTTGGCATTGCTGACTCTGCTCTGACCTGGTTCACATCATACCTGACAAATCGCACCTTTCAGGTCACATGGAATGGCTCCTTGTCCAATCCCTGCCTTCTGGAAACTGGTGTCCCTCAAAGCTCAGTATTAGGACCACTTCTGTTTTCACTATACACTCGATCGCTAGGCTCTGCAATCACATCGCATGGATTCTCTTACCACTGTTATGCTGACGACACCCAACTGTTCCTCTCTCTTCCCACATCCTCCTCCAGCACCCACGTTGTGACGTGCATCTCGGAATGTCTGGCAGACATCTCCGCTTGGACAGCTACGCATCACCTCAAACTCAACCTTAGACAACTGAACTGCTCTTCATCGCGGGGAAATACTGCCCTCATATGGACCTGTAAGTCACTGTCGAGGATGTCACGGTACCATCTTCGTCGACGGCAAGGAACCTGGGCGTAATCCTAGACGATGGACTGTCCTGCGCCCCCCAACATCACTGCAGGTCTGCCCTCTACAAATGTTGCCTAATGATAGGCAACATTATCAGACAGCACCACATACAATTCCACTGCTATGCAGACGACACCCAATTGTATATTTCCATGAAGCATGATGAATCTAATCGCCTAGTTCAACTTCAGGAATGTCTCAAAGATATCAAGGCCTGGATGACCCAAAATGTTCTACTTTTAAACTCAGTTGTAATTGGCCCTAAACATCTCAAAGAAACACTGTTTGACCAGATAGTCACTTTGGATGGGGTCAGTCTGGCTTCCAGCTCCACTGTGAGGAACCTTGGAGTGTTGTTCAACCAAGACATGTCATTTGACCCCCATATTAAACTAGTGTCTAGGACGGCTTTCTTCCATCTGCGCAATATTACCAAAATTAGAAACATCCTGTCTAAGCAGGATGCTGAAAAACTAGTCCACGCGTTTGTAACCTCTAGATTAGATTACTGCAACTCTCTATTAGCAGGATGCTCCATGAAGACTGTTAAAAGTCTCCAGTTGGTCCAAAATGCTGCAGCACGAGTGCTGACAGCCACTAGAAGGAGAGATCATATCACTCCTGTCTTAGCTTCCTTACATTGGCTCCCGGTAAAATTTAGAATAGAATTCAAGATCCTGTTCCTCACTTTTAAAGCCCTCAACAATCACGCCCCCTCATATATCAAAGAGCTGATAACACCTTATTATCCAAGTAGCTCACTTCGTTCCCAAAACACAGGGTCTCTAGTGGTTCCAAGAGTCTGTAAGAGTAGAGCAGGAGGTAGAACATTTAGCTATCAGGCTCCTCTCCTATGGAACCAGCTCCCACTCTGGGTTCGGGAGGCAGACACTGTCCCAGCATTTAAAGTAAAACTAAAAACCTTCCTCTTTGACAAAGCCTATAGTAAGGGCTGGATCAGGTGAGTCCTGAACCATCCCTTAGTTGTGCTGCTATAGGTTTAGACTGCTGGGGGAACTCCCATTATGCACTTCTTCACTTCCCTCTGTCTCTCTGCCCCCCCACACCTGTTTATTTATTTATTTATTAGTTTTAACATGTCATCATGTCAAAGTGTCACTTTGTCCTCCCATAGTCCCTCTGGCTCTTCTCTCTATCTCGTTTCAGATAACTCCGGCACCGGGACTGCAGGACAACAACGACTACCATCACCATTGTCATCATTTATTACAATAACTCAGTAATTCATTCATATATCTAATCCTGTTGTAGATCACTACATTGTTATTGTTATATTCAGCCTTGATACTGATGGTGCCAAATTGTTCCCGGTCTCTCTCTCTCCACCTCATCTCTCTCTTCTCTCCCCCACTTTCCACCCATCTCTCCTTTCCTCCCCCTTACTTTTCTTTCCTCACCCCAACCGGTCGAGGCAGATGACTGCCCACATTGAGCCTGGTTCTGCCAGAGGTTTCTCCCTGTTAATGAGGGAGTTTTTCCTCTCCACAGTCGCCTGTGCTTGCTCATTGTGGGAACTGTTGGGTTTCTCTATGTTAATATTGTTTTAAGTTCTTGACCTTTAAATGTAAAGTGCCTTGAGATAATGTAAATCATGAATTGGCGCTATATAAATAAAATTGAATTGAATTGAACTCCCTCTTGGCTGGACTCCCAGCCTCTGCAGCTAAACCGTTGCAGCGTATCCAGAACGCTGCAGCGCGCCTCGTTTACAATCTTCCCAAATTGTCCCATGTGACCCCCCTCCTCCGTGACCTCCACTGGCTTCCTGTTGGGGCCAGCATCCGATTCAAGATGATGGTGCTGGCCTTCAAGGCCGTCAATGCAACTGCACCTGTCTACCTCCAAACACTAGTCAGACCACATGCCCCAGCGAGAGCACTTTGCTCATCTACATCAGCTGGCCGACTGGTACCCCCATCACTGAGAGCAAACAAAGCCCGCTCAGCGAAGTTGCGACCCTTCTCTGTTTTAGCACATCAGTGGTGGAACAAACTCCCGACCAATGTCAGGACAGCGGAATCGCATTCCATCTTCCGCAAAAGACTCAAGACTCATTTGTTCAGACTTCACCTCGACCCTGACTCCTGAGAACTGGAGATGAAGCTGAAACAGCGCCAAAATTTTCAGTGACATTACGGGAGGGGCATTACGTCTATAGTAGTTTAGCACTACCATAGACAACGAATGGGAATGTGTTTAGGGCCGTTTAGCTAAACAATCCACGGCTGCTGCGCGGGAGACAGGGGTCGATTCCCTGATGGAGAGGAACATATTTTTTACATAAAATGTCGAGAATTTCCTGTGAAAGTGAAAAAAAATTAAAAAACTGAATCCACACCTGCATCCACATTAAATGGGTTCCTCCCCTTCCATTCATCAAGTTTGCACAGGATCTAGAAAAGAGGGATTGTAGAGGAGGAAAAGATGTTCTCCATCTCATACATTATTATCTATTTGCTCAGGGTACTTTGTAAAAGACGAATAGAAGAAATATCAT
This sequence comes from Paralichthys olivaceus, assembly GCF_024713975.1. NCBI lineage: Eukaryota > Metazoa > Chordata > Actinopteri > Pleuronectiformes > Paralichthyidae > Paralichthys > Paralichthys olivaceus. The sequence continues at coordinate 15,877,430 of NC_091109.1, forward strand.
CTGAAAGAGGACAACAGTTTTGCTCTACTTCCACTGAATGTTGCTTGGTCAGAACCACTTCTTCCAACTGTCTGATTAAAGTTTTCATGACTTGTTCAGCATAATTTATATAAATAATATATAGATATAGATATATAAATTGTATAGATAATATCAATATACCTCTAGTACTGGGTTAAAGAAGACTGTGACTGTGTTGCTCCTCTTCATAGGAGGGATGAACACAAGAACAGCGAGATACTGTAGGACGAGGACGCTGAGCCAGTGAGGCACGGCACTGTACTGACTGGCCCTGAACTGGATGTTAGTGATGTGCACCGTCTCCAACAGACTGGCCACCATCAGGATGAGACTGATGCAGAAGAAAACGTCTGCAGGACACAACATACGACAGTTCAGTCAACTTTTCAATAACATCATGTATCTTAGCTATGATCTTGTGTTGGAAATGATGTTTACAATAAAACTCGAGGAACCTGTTGTTCACAATAAATTAAACAAATTAATAATTTCTTTTAAAGCCACACTGTCCCGTTGACCAAATAATTGACACACTTTTCAGTGGAACTACTTTCTACCAAGAAATGTTCCCTTTCCAGCATCACAGGGGTCGGACACTCACTGATGAGAGGCGTCCCCCTGGTGATGGGCAGCAGGTTGTTCATGATGAGCAGGATGAGGGTCATCTTGAAGGAGGAGTGGTTTGGGGCCCAATAATACTCAAGATTAACCGTATGATACATCTTACTGTGTGGTTGTTCAGGTATATGAGGGGCAGAGGAGATCTCAGCATGTAGATTCCTGAAAAGATCAATGGTTCAGTTACAACCAGTATAGTACTGTTTACTTCCTCTATTTACTTTGTATTCTATTTACATGCTGAAAAACACATATGGGTCACAGTGTAGAAATTGTTAAATAAAACTTTTGACTGTCCTTTCACTTTGCTGGGGACAGTGGAGGGGGCTGAGGCCTTAAGACAACAAGACAACAATAGACTTTATTTGTACACATTCACATGGATAGATATAATCTTTTTTTCTTTTTTAGAGTTTATTAGTCTAAGCCAAGAAATATATCCTATATATCATCAAAAATCATGTACAAATACAGTAACAGAAAATCACAGAGATGGATCTAATTTAATATAAAAAACAAAGAGACACTGTGACACATACATTTGCCCGTCATTTATCTGGTCTTTAGTCAAACAGTCTCTTACCTTTGCTGAATAAAGCACCTCACATGTGTAAAGTAGTTGTAGAGCAACATCTGCTGTAGTTTGTTGTTCTTCAGTCACGGAAGTTGAAGGAAAAGTCGAGGAAGAGAGACAGAGATGAAGCTGAAACAGCGCCATAATGTTCAGTCGCCGGGAGGGGCATTATGTCCATAGTGATTTAGCACTACCATAGAGAATGAATGGGAACGTGTAAGGGACGTTTAGCGCAGAAGGCCTGTGTTCGATTCCCGGCAATAGACTATTATTAGCCAATTTTTTGTATTTCGAAAGTTGAGCAGATGTAATGTCAGCATGTACTTCTGGAATTGGTTTATTTGTGTAACAGACAATGAAAACCATTTGAAACTTTTTTCTTGAAATATCACTTTTGTAATAATAAGATAGTAAAGTGGGCCTTTTCATGTTTTGAAAAATTTGTGGCAATGACATTGACTTGAAATTGAGAGCAGGCACTGCAAGTCAGAACTGTTCATCAATAGGAAACACAAGCATAGCATTCTGTTTACACGGTATATTTTAGAAGCTCATAGAATCAAGACTGTTCCCTTCAAGTCTAAATCACTTTTGTATTGGGTCTGTTGTTTGCATTAGGGGCCAGCTGGGCTTTTAGCCCCACCCTGCCCGAGGTGTGAGTTGTTGGGCCATGAAGAGGTATATTGTTATCGTGGTAAAAGGCTCAAAGTTAACTAGAAAGTGATTCTGAGATTTACACACTTCCAGCACTACCAGTAATTCTTTCAAAATGACTTTACAAGCGTGGATACGTCATGAGCCATAGTCATCCATAGTTATGCTGCTATAGGCCTAGACGGCTGGGGGATCACCCATCAGGCACCAGAAACCAGCACCTTCCCTCTTCTCTCTCTGCCTTGTTTATTTTATCGTATCTTATTACATGTCTCTAATTCCTTGGGTCTTCTCCTCCCCTCCTTGGTCCATGCTGTGCGGCTCTCCGGAACCCATCCTGGCTCGGGTCCTGATGAGGGATGGACCTAGTGAGGTCACCGGTTTGTCGCAGGGCTAACGTGGAGGGTCATGCAACCACCAGCACTCTCACCTGAGGACCTCTCACCTTTGGAGCCATGTTCACTACTACTACTGCACATGTTGGACCATGAGGGAGGTAGGAGTGCCCGGAGGGACCAACGCGCCCTTGGAAGACCATGCCAACATCCAGGTGGTGATTCCCGGGCTGGATTCAAGCCCATGACCAGAGACTGTGACTCCACCCCCCCCTTTATTTCCTTTTGTTCCCCTATATATATTTTTTTTCTCCACTCACCCCAACCAGTCCTGGCAGAGGCCGTTGATAGATACATGTAGGGAAAGTAGATTTAGTTCTAGTGGCCAATGTGTTTGATGTGCAAGTGCTGTCAAATATATACAGAATATATCCTTGCTGGCCCATCCACTGCAGACAGAGAGGGGAAAGCTGACATGGAGCTCCGGGATCCCCTCCCTCACCTGTTTATAATTCATGAAAATCTAACTTAAGTGATTAAAGCTTTTGACAAGACCAGTTGATGCAGTCGTAGATGCCGGTTTTTTGCCGCCGACTTGTTGATGCCTTTTGAGTACCTGTAGAGGGCTCCGATATGGATGATACCTCATCCTGTTGCCCCTCCATAGGTGTTTCTTTAGTTGTCTGGAGATATTAATGACAGATATCAGACTGATGAAATCAAGTAAAAATAAATGTTCTAATATAGTCAATATCTTTCATGTGTGCATGTGGCAGTGTAGATGTATTTCACTAAATCTAAATGAATTTGAATTACTGTATTTAATGCAGTATAAAGATGGACTATATGTTTATGTATGTGAATTTTTGTATGGTAAGAACATGTCCTTTATGAGAACTATCAGTTATACAAAGAATCATTTTGACCACCTTGCATTTCCACGGCCAGTCTGATTCACCATAATTATAGGTGATCTCTTCTCCTGGACTTATGTCACGTTTTGCAAACAAACACAGATGGGGCTTCCCTATCACTGTCAAGTACTTGATCTTGGCATTGGGATTCATATGGTTGTCATTTACGAGCCTTCCAAGTGACCCATCCTCTTTTGCTGCATCAACACTACAAAAGCAAAGATAACACATTATTACAAATTGTAATTTGGCAATATAAATTTGCCTGACTTAGAAGCCTTCCCTCAACAATATAGTCTGAAAACTGGCTTACTGCCATTCCAACTGGCACGTGCATGGTCAATTGCAATCACCGATGTCTCAGCGTGCAAGAGAGCAGCATTAGGCCATGTCACAATAACTTGAGCTGAGTCTTGCAGCATATAAAATAACTCCCGCAAAATTCCACCCCCCCAACCGAACTCCACTCCTCGCCCGCTCTCCGCTTCCCCAACGGGTGCATTTATCAGACTCGTTGTGCCCCGGCTGCTTTGGTGACACTAGATGACCTCGAACTGATCGCTGGCCCTCGTGGTGGCGACGTCTCATTCGAATGTCTGCCAACTTTCAATGGTACTTTTTGTGCCTACAGGGTTCGATTCCGGAGAGGGAGTCTGAGATAAATTATTATTAAATTATTGATGACCATATACGACAAAGAATGACATAATGTGCCACACTCACGGCTGATGAAGGCATGTTGAGGGTCAATGAATTGTGTGAGATGTGTCAAATCTGTTGGTTATTATTTTTGTTCATTATCATATGTAAACAAATGGAGGCAAGATTTTTAAAATATATTTTGCATTGAAGAAATAATTGTCTGCATTCAGATTGAGCTCTATATCATCAAATCAGTAATGATTGGATGACTAATGTGCATAACAAAGACATAAATATTACATAAAAAAATCCTTTTAGCCCAGTATTAAGTGGAACATAGTAAATTAAGTTAAATGGAAACAGTCAAACACATCTGCAGATGCATTGACAATTGTATTGATTTAATATACACACATACAAATATTAATAATATGCATTTTCATTAATATTTTATGCCAGTGACAGTATTCGACCAACACTCACAAAGCACTGCTCAATAGCCATGAATCTATGAATGAAATTAAAATATGAAACCTTTATTTGCAGTGTCAAATCACATTGAACACATGAACAACACACAACAATACAATGCTTAATCACAGAATGTCAGTGCCTGTGTTGTGCATCAATAGCTCTCACACACTAAAATCACATAGATCAACATGTAAATATACATCCTCTCAATTATTTCGCATCAGTTTTAGAAACCAGCCAGCATCAAGGTCCACACTTTCCTGACACACACACACATTTTTTACAAACACGAATCCAAACATGCTGCAGAAATGCACAATTCCCCATGCTCTCAGTAACACACAATGCAAAAATTAGTTTGCAAAAATGTACCCACTTTCCGGTGATGGTAAAGTAGTTGACTACAGCTGCTCTACAGTGTTTTCCATTTTCATTATTTTATTTTCATCCTACTACATTTATTTTATAATGCTTGTGCTGTTAAGATTTCACACTATGTACTTACGGACACATAGACTTATATTTTGTTGATGCTTATGTACATATCTACATACTTAATTTAACACTTCATAGCATATTTCATTTATTCCCTCAAGCATATCACACATTATCTAATGGATCTGAAATCCTTGATTGATTTTCTTCATTTGGTCAAGAGACTAACCTCAGTCTCAGACAGGGATCACTGTAGCTATCAGTGCAACATGTGTATAGTAGCCGCCTAGCTCAGGATTTGTGTATGCTCCGCAGTGATGTGCATCATATAGAAGTCAACCTGATAAACCCCCAGGGGCCGCCATGTTGTGGAGTTATAAAAATTGCCATGGAAACAGTTGCTTCTTAAAAATCTTCTTTGATGATTGATGAGGGGCCAACCATCAAAGGGATTGCTGGCCTGCATATCCTTATCAAATCCAATCAAAGAACCAAAAACTCTAGACATTAAAGGATATTTCTTTGGTCCTCTGAACTAGCAAACATAAATAACAAGTTCCCTTGCTTCAAGTTATTAGCTTGTGAAAATAACAGACCGTCAACTGAGAAGACCACAGTCCTCATTAGTGAAGACAACAATCCTGCCTACGGAGACAACCGCTGATTTGTTCAGTAAAAATTAATCAAGAAGACACTGCTCTCATAACTACAAATCCCCTTTACCAAAATGGACATCCTGGTAAGAATTTTTTTTTTTTTGAAATGTATGTTCAGGTTCAGGTCTTTTAATAATGAATTCCATGTTTCCATTTTTCAGACATGTGGAACAATGCAGTCTGAGATTAAGGCTCTGAAAGAGAAGCTCAAACTGAATGATGAGCTTCTGATAAGGGAGCAGGAGAAAATGACAGCTCGCTCTAAAGCCCACATTGGTGTCCTGGCTGAACTGGCTGTACAGAGCAACAAGGTGAAGGCTCTGGAAGACAAGCTCAAAGAGAACGATGAGCTTCTGATGAGGGAGAAGGAGAAAATGACAGCTCACTCTAAAGCCCACAATGGCAAACTGGCTGAACTGGCTGTACAGAGCAACAAGGTGAAGGCTCTGGAAGAGAAGCTCAAACAGAACGATGAGCTTCTGATGAGGGAGAAGGAGAAAGTGACAGCTCACTCTAAAGCCCACAATGGTAAACTGGCTGAACTGGCTGTACAGAGCAACAAGGTGAAGGCTCTGGAAGAGAAGCTCAAACAGAAGGATGAGCTTCTGATTAGGGAGAAGGAGAAAATGACAGCTCACTCTAAAGCCCACAATGGTAAACTGGCTGAACTTGCTGTACAGAGCAACAAGGTGAAGGCTCTGGAAGAGAAGCTCAAACAGAACGATGAGCTTCTGATTAGGGAGAAGGAGAAAATGACAGCTCACTCTAAAGCCCACAATGGCAAACTGGCTGTACAAAGCAACAAGGTGAAGGCTCTGGAAGAGGACAATGTGGCTCTGAAGGAGAAGGTGGCCCTTTTGAAAAGGGATTTGAGCAGGCTTGAGCTTGTGGTGACAGAGATGGAGGAAAGGCAAGCTCACAGCCAAAAGATTGACTCCATGGACAAGGAGACTCAAACCAGCGATCTGCTTCAGGATGAGAATAATGCTCTTCAAGAAGAGCTGATGAAGCTCAGAGCTTCTTATCATGAGGTCTGTCTGAATCAGACTACCAACCAGGAGAAGTTCGACACTGAGCTCCAGGAGGAGAAGCAGGAAAAGAATGTTCTCCAAGAAGAGCTGATGAAGCTCAGAGATTCTTATCATGAGGTCTGTCAAAATCAGACTACCAACCAGGAGAAGTTCAACACTGAGCTCCAGGAGAAGAAGGTTCTCCAAGAAGAGCTGATGAAGCTCAAAGCTTCTTACAATGTGGTCTGCCACTGTCATGAAGCTGAAGTTTCCAGTCGGGAGCTCAATGGAGAGAATAAGGATGATGTCACTGAGGAGAAGTCTCTCTCCAGTGTTCTCCCTGAGAAACCAAAGAAGACTTCACTCTGGAAGAGAATCCGCCACGCTCTGGGGTTGAGAAAACCACAGTGTTGGAAGTAGTCAGCAGCGCCCATCCAACAGCACCTGAGCTGACCTTACCCAGTGTTGTAATGTAACGAAGTACAAATACTTCTTTACGTTTCTACTTAAGTAGAAATTTCACATATCTGTCCTTTACTTTGTTATTTTTATTTCTGACAACTTTCACTTTTACTCCACTATATTTCCCAAGTAAAATGTGTACTTTTACTCCAATACATTTCTCCTAACCATCTTCGTTACTCATTACTACAAATTAAAATCAGAAGAAATTTGAGTTGGTGACGTAATGCCGGAAACTTTTTGTGGTATATACGTGTGCCTGCAATATATATTATGCCAGTGGGTGGCAGTGTCACTCGATGTACCCCATGAAGAAGAGAGTGACTGTGACTGGTACCTGAATAAGAAAGAGTAAAGTTTGTTCCTCTGAATTAGCTTGCCTGTTAGCTTCTTTTTTCATTTACACTACACAACACATTCGTTGTCATGTCAACCGCCAAGCACGAAGAAGAAGAAGTTCCGCTTGTCTGGGTGTTGTGGTGAAAAACTAAGTTCCACTCGTGGTCCAAAAATTCCAAAAATTCAGTCAAATAAAAAAGCAGTAGAAGTCAACTTGAGAGCATTCAGTAGCGAGCCGGAGCTGCACCAGAAGAACTCTGACTAACAGTGGTTTTGCTCCGCTTTATCTATCCTTAAGGGCCACACCTGTTACGACCTTCCCCCTGGAAAGTCTCCAAGCACCGGGGTTACTTGCGTACGTTGGACTTGAATTTACCCCTGGAAAGCCTCCAAACACCTGGGTTGCTTTGGCCTTGGAGCTGGGACTTTCCCTCTGGAGAGCCCCTACCGTACCATGATGAGTCTCTTTTTCTTTTACACAGTTTTTCTTACTCTTGACACCATTATATCTGTCCAAACCATTTGCTATTTTTTAAAAGATATTTGTCTCTGATTTTACACCATAATATCAGACTGCCTTTAAAAAAAAAAAAGATTATCATTTCTTCACACAAGTTATACATACACTACATACTGATTGTTACACATAGAGTATATTGTTTGATTCGTTTGATGATTCGTAATATATGTCTTAAACTTTTTGTAATCATTAGCAATTTATGTTATAATCACTCCTCAGTTTGCAGTGCAGATTAAAGGTACATAGTGACATTCATATGTGACACAGTGTAATGAACAGAAATTTTACTGCACGGGCATGTCACATTATTGATGCCATCATGGAAGCACTTGCTGCCGGCTCTGCTGCTTACGTTCATGCTCCAGTAGCAGATGACGAGCATCTCGACTAAAGTGGTGAAACTTGGTGAACTCCGTGGTGGTGATGAAGATAACATTACACCGGCCGTATTTTCAAGAAATATTTTCGTAAGTTGGAGTGAAAGATTCTTCCTACCGGATTAAGTGCCTGTTATGCCTACAGAGAGTGACTGAAATATTGGCATTCAAAAACTCCCCGTCCAACCTGAAGAAGCACATCGAGATAGGTTAAATATATTTTCATTCAATGAAGCCATAATGTCATGTTGGGACCTGGTATCTGTGAACCATAGTTGGGCCTACATGTGTAGTCAAAAGCCTGACTGCATGTCTCCTTTGCTCTGGAGACAAAGGAGAGCTTCCAGAACTCAGTCTCCCAGGGTGCTTCATCTTCACATATAGGTGGTAAAACTGCTCCTGAAGACAACTCTCAACCACTATTGGTCACTGTGTGCCCCATGACCCATGAGGTCACAAGGCCAATATAAGCCGAGTTTCCTAGCTCTCTTCTCTGTTCTGCCTCTTCCCCTGCTGACCGCTCCTGGTGGAGTAGGTTCTGTCCCTGCTCTCCCAGCCAGGGAGACTTCCTCCCTACTCAAGCTCCTCAACTTCCAGCAGGCCTGCCTGGAGCAGACTGCTAAAACCTTCCAAAGGCAGTGACGCGAGAGCCTGCCTAAGAACTTCAGCACAATTGGCCACGACACAAGGTCTGACCAGCAGATGCACAACAGGAGCCACAAACCAACAAGACCACTTCACTCGACTTCAAACAGCACATCCAAAAAGGACCTTTCCCTCTTTTTCATGGACGGGTAACACAACTGGGCTCTATTATTACACTAGGCTAAGCAAAGGACTGTTTAGTCCTATTTCTATTTCATGTGATGTTTATAAGTTTGAATTGTGTTGTTGTGATATTTGGTAATATGTTATTTGAAAGTTAATGTTAGTTCTGTTATACTGATCAGTTTCTTTGCATGCATCTAACTACTTTCTTTAACCTGGCACCAACACCTCACACACTCATTTCCACAAACTTAACACATACATGTGATCTCAGCCACATGGTCTCAAAACTCCATCTTCATTAATGTTGCATAAGTGTGAATTTTGCCAACCTCTACACTGTCAAGAATTCCATATCCTTCAACTTTGCTAGCTATTGATGTGGTAATTTTGGTTATAGTTATTTATTTAATTATTAATCAGAGTTCCAAATTTGTAGTCAGTAAGACTTATTTCTTAAATTGGCTATCTTTTCCCTTCCTTTGAAGGGTGGTGCCCCGATTTATCCTTTATCAGTTTAATATTAATATTTTTAATATTAATATTTAATATTTCTCTGATAGCCACATTTATTGAATGCCCAAAAGCACACCATTTAATGGTGCCCCGCATGAAGGAAAGTACATAATCGTACCCCGCGCAAGGGAAAGTACATAATCACAACATTTTTGGTGCTCTGTGTGAGGCAAAGTCATGAATAATAACATTATTTTGACTCCTCGTGGAGCACAGCACAACAGTCAAAGTTATTTAAGTGATCGCTGCTGATGACGGGCTCTCCATCTCCTCTTTAGTCGCATCCATTTTTTTCGCCTAAATATTGATTTATCCTCACCCAAAAGGCAGAGCATATTCTCCAGTCCCTGCAAAGGCTTTGTTCTCACATGTGAACTGGTCCACGCACCTCTCCAGCCAGCCACGTCAGATGAAGATTCAGAGAGACTGCATGGAGAGGACACTGTGATGGGAGAATCTCCAAGAGTAGTCACACCACTGGGGCTGTGAGGTGGCCACCTTCTGTGTTTTCCTCCTGTGGATGACTGCTCTTCAGGGTAGGACAATTTCTCTTCCAGGAGTCTTTGGAGCTATTATATATGGATTGTTGGACAGAGCTGGAATTAGTGATACTGTGGCTTAATTGTTCATTTCTTCTTTGTTCCACAGGCACAGCAGCAGTGCAGCACGGCTAATCTCCAATTGGGACGTGATGTTGCAACTTATCACCTAACTAATACTATTTCCAATAATGTGACTATGCCACGGAAATAATTCAGAAAAGAAAGGAGTACGCGGGAATTAAGAAAGTTTTAAAAGAGAGAGGAATCCGTTTCTAGCCACCTATGGCCAGAATGAGGATACACTGGGACACCGGCCCATGGCCATGGCAACAGGTAGGAAACAAAGAGGACGCCGCAACACGAGCAAAACATAAACTACAGAAATACCGAGGAATGGACAAATAAAGTATGTAAGTGCATCTAAATGAATAAGTAAGTGAAAGATAACACATGTTAGACACTGAAGACAAATAGTCTAAGAGATTGTATATAGGTCTTCAGTCTTCACTGTTAGGACTGATCGGACGCTGTATGTGTGAGCGATAATGATCACTTCATTCCCAAAACACAGGCTCTCTAGTGGTTCCAAGAGTCTGTAAGAGTAGAGCAGGAGGTCGAACTTTTAGCTATCAGGCTCCTCTCCTATGGAACCAGCTCCCAATCTGGGTTCGGGAGGCAGACACTGTCCCAGCATTTAAAGTAAAACTAAAAACCTTCCTCTTTGACAAAGCCTATAGTTAGGGCTGGATCAGGTGAGTCCTGAACCATCCCTTAGTTGTGCTGCTATAGGTTTAAACTGCTGGGGGAACTCCCATTATGCACTGAGCACTTCATCACTTCCCTCTGTCTCTCTGTCTCTCTGCCCCCCCACACCTGTTTATTTATTTATTTATTTATTTATTTATTTTAACATGTCATCATGTCAAAGTGTCACTTTTTCCTCCCATAGTCCCTCTGGCTCTTCTCTCTCTCTCGTTTCAGATAACTCTGGCACCGGGACTGCAGGACAACAACAACTACCATCACCATTTTTATCATTAATTACAATAACTCAGTAATTCATTAATATATATAATCCTGTTGTAGATCACTACATTGTTATTGTTATCTCTCTCTTCTCTCCCCCGCTTTCCACCCATCTCTCCTTTCCTCCCCCCTTACTTTTCTTTCCTCACCCCAACCGGTCGAGGCAGATGACCGCCCACATTGAGCCTGGTTCTGCCAGAGGTTTCTCCCTGTTAATGAGGGAGTTTTTCCTCCCCATAGTCGCCTGTGCTTGCTCATTGTGGGAACGGTTGGGTTTCTCTACGTTAATATTGTTTTAAGGTCTTGACTTTTAAATGTAAAGTGCCTTGAGATAATGTAAATTATGAATTGGCGCTATATAAAAAAAATTGAATTGAATTGAATTAATGAGACAGATGCTCAAGAGAATCTGGATAACAAGAATGGACCTAACTAAGGAGGGGCCCCCATATTTCATCTGAATTTCCCCTCAACCCACGGGGGAAACGTGGGGATCAAGTGCCTACTGTTGTATTCTTAGTTCGATTTTTTTTTTATTGCTGAGTTGCTCATTGTTCTTTTGGCTATTGTTTGTTCTCATGGTATATAATATATATATATATATCATGGAGTATAATGCCATTTTCCAAAGCTATAAATGAACAGCATATCGTTAGTGTTGTTAAATGTTAATGGGTTAAATAATCCAATTAAAAGGACTAAGATAATTTTGAAAATGAGAAAACTTAAGGTTCAAGTTATCTTCATGCAGGAAACACACCTTTCCCAGGAAGAGCATGAAAAGCTGAAGAAATTTGGTTTTAGAAACACCTATTACAGTACTTGTAAACAAAGCAACAAAAGAGGTGTGGCAATACTTATACAAAACTCAACTAAATTTGAATGTCTAAAAGAAATCAAGGATACAGAAGGACAATATATTATAGTGAAGGGGAAACTACAGGAAGAGATGGTTACGTTAATTAATGTATATGCCCCTCCAGAGAGTACTAAACAATTCTTTAAATCATTATTATCACCAGTCATGGCCTTAGAATCTGAAGGTATAGTGATATGTGCTGGTGATTTTAATATGATAATGGATCATAGGGTAGACACAACAAGTATAAAAAGAAATAAGACACATATATCTAAATTTGTAAACATGTCGTTGAAGGAACATGGACTGGTTGATGTATGGCGTGAACTGCATCCGAAGGAAAAAGACTATACACATTACTCTACTTTATATAACACCCCTCGCCCGAGGAGTAACTCAATGTAGAACCGCCACTGCCCTTAAGGAAGGTAGATTGCCACCCTCATGTAATGAAGCAATCATATCTGTAATATTGTAACAATTACAGACCCATTTCTATGCTCAATGTAGATTACAAGATATACACATCCATTATAGCAAGGAGATATCAGAATTTCATGACAGAATTAATTGACGAGGACCAAACTGGATTTACTACAGGACGACAAACATTAGATAACATAAGAAGGACCCTGCAAATAGTAAACTCGATACAAATGAAGGAAACTAAGGCTATATTGCTGAGTCTTGATGGCGAAAAGGCTTTCAATGGCGTAAATTGGATATTTGTATATTTAACATTAGAATGTTTTGGATTTAACAAAGAAGCCATTAAATGCATCAATACAATATACCAGAATCCTATAGCTAGAATAAAAATTAATGGTAGTCTAACAAAAAGCATAAAGCTACAGAGGGGAACACGCCAAGGATGTTGCCTGTCCCCTCTCCTCTTTGACTTATACATTGAACCTCTGGCGCAGGCTATAAGACAGTGTGAGGAAATAAAGGGAATACATATTAAAAAACAAAAACATGTAATAAGTCTGTTTGCAGACGATGTAATAATATATTTAGAAAGACCTGATACAAGCGTAACACATTTAAGTATATAAGTATATACAGAGACCACTCATTATATAAAACAAATGTGAATAAAACACAGATTCTGGCTTTTAATTATACCCCTTCCCAAGAAATTACAAATGCTTATAAATGGAAATGGAACTCAGAAAGCATAAAATATCTTGGGGTAACCCTAACAAAACAGATAAGCCATCTTCAGAAGATAATTCCAGCCATGTTTTCATTGTGATCAGATTCATATACAAATTAAGAGGATATTGAGAAATGGTCGACCATTTCACTGGAGTTCAGTTCAAAGATTGACATTTTCCTGAGGCTGTTGTATTTCTTGCAATCCCTTACTGTCAAGATACCGTTAGAAAGATTTAAAACCTGGGACAAATTCATATCGAGGTTCATTTGGAGTGGTAAAAAACCAAGAATAAAATATAGCATGCTGCAACTGGCTAAGAATCGGGGGGGTATGGCACTCCCAAATTTAAAGGATTATTATGAGGCAGCACAACTTGGTCAAGTGATGTGACAAGCATTATAACTCCAAATGGAAAGAGATTGAGATGAGGGTGGCTAACAAACCAGTGCAATCCCTTTTGGGCAACATTACATTGATAAAAACTACTCAAAGGTTCAATAGATCCAATAACTTCCCACACACTGACTATCTGGGCTGATTTCAATAAAAGGCATAGATTGGAAAAGAAAGTGAGATTGTTGAGCTGGATTGCATATGATGAAAGATTCAAGCCAAACTTGAGTGACTTGACGTAAAGGAACTGGGAGAGGAAGGGAATCACTGCCATGTGTACAATACTAAAGAATGGAAACATAATGTCTTTTCAGGACCTTAGAGAAATGTATGGATTAAAAAATTAGGATTTTTTTTAAAAGATAACTACAGCTAAGGGATTATATTATAAGGGAAATAGGGAGCGCAAAAATATTAAACGGAGTGATAGATGTACTAATGCGAGTATATAATGGGTCAAAAATCAAGGTGGTATCTGTGTTATATAAAAATCTCAGAGACTGTACAAGTGCTTCAACTGATTACATTAGGGCTAGATGGGAGACGGAGCTGGTCCTGCAGTCAGGCCCCAAGTTCAGCCAGGCAGGGCCTCACAACCAGACACAGGTTAGGTACTAACTATAGGTTAGAGAGTGATTCAGAGGAACTTTATCAATACCTGTATCAAGAAAGATACTTATTAATGGAGGAGGTCGTAATTCATGATTACTCAGAGTAGTGAACCTGACTGAGTATAGAGACTTATTATAATGGCCCAGAAAAGTATATGAGTTGCTTATGGGCGAGGCAGTTATGTGATCCTGTAAGATAACTATAGAATAGATGTTTTTATTTGTATCTGAAAGAACATAGTTCCAAAGAAATCAGGTGTAATGATGACAGTGGATGTATAGTCTAGAGTATATAGAAGCATAGGAAGTGTCCATATCTCCATTTAGCTCAAATAACAGTGAAAAAATATCACAACAAAACAGCTTCTAAATAAAAGTATTAGATTCTTGTGTAACCCAGGTTAAAAATCTGTATTAAAAACAATAAATTAGTTGATTGAATGAAGAAAAGTGAAATTCATGGTGGAAAAATCAATTCATTAAATACTACGTTTTGGTTAATAATAAAAAACAGATGTTTATCTAAAAGGAGAGATAGAACCATAATAAAATAATTTATAGAGAGTTTTAGTTTGAAGGAGACGGGTTGGAGACGGTCTGTCACCCAATCAGAAAAGAAGCCCCGCCCATTGAGCTGATCGGAGCAGGTTCACTTCCTCTGAAGTTGCCGGGAAGAGAGAGAGCAAGGCGCATTAAACAGACACTCACCATAGGAAGATAAAACAAGAAAAGTGGATCAGACTCGGAAAAGCTGCCGAAGAAATCTCCCGGGACGACCAGGACCTGTGTGAGCACCGTCGGAGGAACCTCTCGGGAAGAGAAACGCATCGGTGAGCGGCCGTCTTGATGTGCTAGGCTAATAGCTAATGTAACGAGTTAAACCGTTAGCATAGGAGCTAACATCAGAGCACTAGCTCCGGTGCTGATTGGCGCGAGAGAGACACACTACGACACACCACACATTAATGCTGAAGCCCTGATCCGACATTTTAAAGGTGCAATGTGAGACATTTGTTTGCTCCTTTGTTGCACATAGAGCTGTATTATGTGTGTGTTTATCACCTTATTTGTGCATTCTAAGCTCATCCAGCCATATTTTATTAGCTGTGCACATTACATGTTTTTCTTTCTAGATGATTGATATTGTTTTATGTGCTAATTACGATGTAAAGAGCACAGGATATTTTGATACTGTTGACTTGGAGTGAGGAAGATTATTCAATAACATAATCTGATATTTTGAGTGTTGCTTATTTTATTACTGAACATTGTGATAGCATGTTGCAACAGTAATTGAGTAAAATTGTTATTCTCTATTAGGCCTAGGACGATAACAAATTTTGCTGGACGATATATTGTCCCACGAATTATTGCCGATAAATGAAATGATTGTCAACATGATAATATATCATAATAATGCACACCCTTTCAAATACAATAAACTTTTATTTTTCAGTAATTTTTTACCATCGTAATTGTAATTTCAGGAACGTTGAAATATCCTAAATAAATAAAACAAACAAAGAATAAAATGGACTCTCAGTCTCTGTTAGCAAAAACAGCACTCAAATATAAAACCACACACAACCAAGACAATAAATAAAATGGCTTATCAAGTCTCGATTAACAAAATTGCACTTCAATAAATACTGAACATTTAGGCTGTTTGTGACATGTATTTTCTCGCAGGCAATTTGTTCTGTCTGTCAAACGTTTGCAGCATCTCTCTCAATGCTGGTTTTTCAACTGTACTAAAGGGCAGCATTTCTTTTGCGATGCAGCGAACTACCATTTTTGCTCCATTTATATTTACTTTGTCGACCAAACGCCTCAGTGAGTGTTGACTTTCGGGACGAAGGCTCTGCATCTTGAGGTGCACTTTTTTTCCCCCAGCTGGGAACACTGGGTCGGGTGGTTGTGCTTTAGGTGGGCATGCGAGTTTGTTGTGTTGCTTTTTTTTGTTGCCACCACTTTTGAACTGGCTCGTCCATGTTGATGGGCTCACCTTGCTCATTCGGTTATTACAGATGTGGTAGAAAGACATTTTTTTGTACAATGTTTATTTTTTTTAGTACATCAGTTTGGCTGAAATCTGTGGTGCTTCCACCTGCTGAACACAGAATAAACTATAAGTACCAGTCTTGGCTGCTTAACACAGCTGATATTACATGTGTAAAAAATATTGTAGGCTATTTTATTGTACAGTATCTGTAAATAATCGTGTTTCTCCTCTGTTCCTTAATATCTACAGATATGACAATGATTTCAGCATAAAATATCCTTTAACGTGACTTTTTTCATTTCATTACATGAAGCACTGCAACACCTGATGTCCTCTGAATCCACTGTGGCAGCAGCAACAAGGTGGAGATCGGCAGCTTCAGGCTGGTCAACATGTTAATAATATTGAGTCAATTTCTATATCCATTATGGTTGGTAAAATGAACACTGTTATCACAACAATGTTCATCTTTTACTTTCTGATTTGATAAACTTTAGATAAAAAGTCTTTTCTTTTTTGTCATAAGAGACAGAACACGGTCAGCACAGCTGTGTCCCTCAGGTTCGTCCGTCCCTAATAAAATGACAGGAAACATAAAAGTATGGCATTATTGCTGAGATAAGTGTTACTTTCAAACAAAGTCTGTCCTTACATTCTGTGGATATTCAACTATTTATTTGAATATGGTTTGGGATTAAACAGTGTACTACAATGAATGTGCAGTATGGAGTTCTTTCACATTAAAAGTATTGCATTTATAATGTAATGCATCATGTGCAATCATTTGCTTTAATTGTTAGTAAGTTATGAAAACAGGTCTATACCTGGTAGGTAAACTGTTCATTCATAAATAAAGTCCAGCTCAACAAGTTTCACACTGCAGCAGGTGCACTAACGTTATTTCTGAACCAATAATCTAATAAAACATTATTACTGAAGTTACCCACAGTAACATAGTCAAGCCAAATAGGTTGGGGAGCTGAACAACTTTACATAACGTTAAATATCTTACTTGGTGGAGCTCATTCACTAAACACACAGTCGCCTTCAGTTTAAAAGATTTATCACCATAAACTCTAACGCTCCTCTCTCCGCTGTGTGAACCGCTTCATGTCATGCCGCTCCCGTTAGCATTGCCATTACTGCTGGTATGTTGCCTGGAGGTTAGCGGAGCTAAGCTAACCAGCCAGGTACAGAGACAATGATACCTGCTCATCACTACTGACACGTAAATAAAAGGCAGTACTTTACACACCACAGACACTTCTCCGTCAGGAC
Organism: Paralichthys olivaceus; assembly: GCF_024713975.1. Classification (NCBI taxonomy): domain Eukaryota; kingdom Metazoa; phylum Chordata; class Actinopteri; order Pleuronectiformes; family Paralichthyidae; genus Paralichthys; species Paralichthys olivaceus. The sequence continues at coordinate 15,894,615 of NC_091109.1, forward strand.
AATCAGCCGAACAACAAACGATAATATTCACATGTGAGTGAAAACTCCTCCCCAGACCCGGTCGCGTTCGGTGACGGTGATTAGCCTGTTAGCTCAGGTGAAGCCGAGCAGACCACAGGCTAACAGCCAGAGTGACGAGCTAACGGTGACGTCACGTGTCAATCAAGTGATAATTATTCACAATTTCAAACCTCTGTATTATCTAAACAGATAATACATAGTTGTCATGAAGGAAGAACTTACTGATTGAGTCTAAAACCGTATTTTGAACCAGGCTGTAAACAGGTTTAATTCTGCTCTAAAGTCTGGCGTTTTAACATGGGAGTCAATTCCCATTGACTCCCTCTTGGAGCCAGCCTCAAGTGGCCACCCAGTGAACTGCAGTTTTTTGCACTTCCGCAGTGGCCTCAGCGCTCAGCCCGGGATGTTGCCGCTTGGTGTGGAGCCAATGCTAGCGGCCCTGCCTCCCCCCACAGAGACAAAGAGACTGGATGACTGACAAGAGGGTTCACTCTGTTCATTCCGCTATGGAACAAACGCCCCCAGGTGCTGAGACCGAGCTCAGAGTGAACCCTCTTGTCATCCAGCCTGCTTGGAGGCGAGAGAAGAGGAAAACAAACGCGCATGCACATGGCAATAAATCGAGGCGGGAAAAATTATCGAGTTCATTTTAATTTATCGTGCGATTAATTGATTTATTGATTATCGGCCCAGGCCTATTCTCTATTGATAAAGAGTTTATGTAGATTTAACATGATTAATGTACTATAATTCATTTTTTGAGATTTGAGAAAATTAAGATGAATGCTCTGATCCAACTTATCGTAGGTCAGGTTTTTTGATGGACCCATTGAGAGTTTGACCTACCTGGATGTTGGAGCCAGTCAAAGTTTGATGGCGAGCCAGACCCCGGAGGATACTTAGAGATATTACGCCGTGGAACCTGAATCCTTTTACACTTTACATACACACACACACACACCATCCACGCAACAGTGCGGTGGGACTGATTTTCCACCTTCACGGTGTTGACTGAACAGTGACTGAAAACAGGTGAACTGAACTTTAGAAAAAACGCAGCTGTAAAACTTTATTTTATTTTCTATACTTACCTGGGTAAGAGTTGTGATAATTTGTCTGATTGATGTTTTTATTCATCCTTCCCATCCTGTAATAAATAGGGAAGCGTTATTGTTTCTTAAGGAGTATACTGAGTTTGTCTCATTCCTGCGTCATCGTTTGATCAATCCTGGGCTCCATAGTCGATCTTAGAACTTCTGATTTCACTGGTTATTGAACCTAGTTACTATTTTTCAGTACTATTCTCTTTTCCTCTCAGAAGGGTTACACTTGTTTAGTTTTATTTCATAATACATTGGTTCATTCATTTGTATTTATCAGCATGTAAGCTTGTTGCAGTGTCTCAAACCCAGTTTTTCATCAATGTCACAGAAGAACAACAATGAAATGGACGGCTACACACCAGAATTGTATGGACCTGAGGGCAGAAAGTGACCTTACTTTGGAGGAAATGGACGACAAAGAGTTGTTGGACATGGTCTGGGCAGTGGTCAACAAATTGTCAGAGGGCACAAATAACCATCCACTTCCTCAAGATGTCTCTGCTCAGGAATGGCATGACTTGTTCAACTGGACTGGTTCTGATGAGGACCCCCCCCAATAGCATCACCTCTCAGCTTGGAGCAGCATCCTCCTGAAACCCAATGGTGAACTGGCTGCTGCCATAAACCACCAGCAAGTGTCCTGCAGTCAGGCCCCGTGTTCAGCCAGGCAGGGCCTCACATCCAGACACAGGTAAGGTACTAACTATAGGTTAGAGAGCGATTCAGAGGAACTTTATCAATACCTGTATCAAGAAAGATACTTATTAATGGAGGATGGGGTAATTCATGAGTACTCAGAGTAGTGAACCTGACCGAGTATAGAAACGTTTACATTGGTAGAAACCTCCCGTTTGGCACGAAGAAATTCTTCTTTCATTAAATTGTAAAAACTGCATGATTGATTTCTTCTGTGGTTGATTAAAGAATCAGTGGTGTCAGTGATAGTGCTGTGCTTTAGAGTTCTGGGAAACACCACAGAGCAACTACAGGTTACAGATATTATTCATCTTTGGTTCATCATGTTCAGGAGGACAATATTAAGATCAGGACAGAGATTATACAAGGCTGGGTTAGGTATAAATGTGTGTGGTGGTGGTTTTAACTCTCTGACACCAAGGGGACAGATGACACAGAGGATGCAGGTTGTCTTATCTCTTATTTTGTGTCTGTTCTTGTCTCCAGTTCAACAATGTGCCATCAGGGAAGCTGACCAAACACCTGGAGGTGAGGCTGGCTCCTGTTGGATTATTGTAAGTATCGCACACATTAATGCAAACACACACAAACACACCTCTGAGCTACTGTTTCTATTTGTCTTCTTATGTGTCTGATTGTGTTTATGTAGCAAAGGAAAGGGGGTTTACGGGGCTCCAGGAGACAGACTTCCTTTTCCCGTGAGTAACCGCCACTCACAGTAAGTCTGCCTGACTAGTTCACAGTCACCTTGTCTGTCATGAATTTATATTTCTTTGATTGAGATGCTTTCATGTTCTTTTCTTTCCTCACACTTTTAAACATTGGTAATTCATGCTTTCTGTGTTTTTTCTGTTTTTCCACAGAAAGAGAAAATGTGAGAGCTAGCAGGATGATGACATGCCGTATGTCAAGCTTTCGAAGACGGAACAGACACTAAACGCTGTTGCTGAGCTCGAAACTCCTGACTGTGCAGTCGTTGAGCCCAACGTTGAAAAGAGAGTATGTGTCTTTGCTTTGTAGGTTTGAGACTCTGTGTCACACAAACCTCATCCAGCTGTGTCTATGACCACACTTCTAAAACTGTTCTCTAACTATAATTCTTGACATCATGACACATCTATATACCCAGATTTAACTTGTGCAAAACAAGAAAGACACCAGTTCATTGTTGATATGCATTATGATACATACCAAATAGATATTAGAAATATAATAAAACAAATGATCTACAAAATAAAATTAAAATCGCATTTATAAAAATACTATATATATATATATATATATATATATATGCAGATATACATGCATTTATACTTCTGACCAAATGTATTTATGCAAATATTTTAATGACCTATTTTTCTTTTAGTAGAGTAGGTTTTAATAATGTGACTTTACTTTTACTTTTGTTAATATAAAGTATTCTGTTACATTTCATTACTGGATGAATAAGAAGTATTTAAGTGGGCAGAGAAGAGACGGGGACTTTGATACTGATTATAAAGGCTCAGTATAGTGTATGACTTGCTTATGGATGAGGCACTGATACAATCCTGAAAACTATTATAACTAACAGGTTGTGGTTTTAACTCTCTGACACCAAGGGGACAGATGACACAGAGGATGCAGGTTGTCTTATCTCTTATTTTGTGTCTGTTCTTGTCTCCAGTTCAACAATGTGCCAGCAGTGAAGCTGACCAAACACCTGGAGGTGAGGCTGGCTCCTGTTGGATTATTGTAAGTATCACACACATTAATGCAAACACACACACACACACACCTACCTCTGAGCCTCCGTTTGTATCTGTCTTCTAATGTGTCTGATTGTGTTCATGTAGCAAAGGAAAGGTGATTTACGGGGCTTCAGGAGACAGAGTTCCTTCTCCCTGTCCAGACACAGGAGGCTCTGGAAGAGATGGCAGCTGACATTGTCGCTGCTGTCCAGACACAGGAGGCTCTGGAAGAGATGGCAGCTGCCGTTGCTGTCGAGGCACAGGGGGCTCAGGAGAAGATGGCAATGGAATTGAATGCTGCAAGAAAAAGCTCTCTGTCAGCTCTCCTGTTTTCTACTATGGATTATCCAATGCATCTAGTTGAGGACAATCTTCTTATCCAAAATTCAGTTAAAATAAAAAAAAAAAGATTACAATGGTACTTCAAGCTCCTGAAGTTTGTTACATTCTCCTATTTGTTTTAACCTGTAATGGAAATTACATTTAATTGCATGAGCGGACAATGGTTGACCAAATTGTTAATCTAAAAAGGGTAACCTTAAGGTTTATGATGGTGGCTTAAGAGACACAGAAATTGCCACCACAATATCCAACCAGATGTTTTTTCATTTATCCAACCACCTCTCGTTTATTCGACCGGACGTCGTTGCTCCGGTCAGGTTTCTCATTTATCCAATCACATGTTGTATATCCAACCAGATATTTTGTCATTTATCTGACCACCTCTCGTTTATCCAACCGGACATTGTTGCTCCGACCAGGTTTCTCATTTATCCAATCACATGTTGTATATCCAACCAGATATTTTGTAATTTATCCAACCACCTTTCGTTTAAAAAAATGAGAAACCTTGGTGAGACAAACAAGGGGTGTTTGGATAAATTTATGAAGTGGGATGATTCAGATCTGTACGGACATTTTAAGGTCCTCATCAGTGCATAAAAGCAGAAGAGATCATTCTGTGCTTGGTTTCTCCTCAGAAACAGATCTCTGTCTGCTCGACAAGCTTTAAAATGATGGCGTACATGACAGTGGTTGTCCGATGGTGCCGTGTGCCCCAGCCTCACATCAATTAACCCACATCAGGTCTTGGTGGTACATGAGCAGGTGGAACTGTACAGAAAATGAGACCCAGCATTTGAGAGTTATTTGCGCTTACCTATCCAGCGCTGGTGTTTGGAGTTATATAGCCAAACTGTTCTCTACAATGAAGAAGCTATGGGCAGACCCAAGGTTTAATCTATTGGGCTCTGGAGCTTTTGAGTTATTGTTGACAGATAAACAACCATTGACTGAAATTGTCAACCAATATATTGTCACATACACTGAGATTCAGCCAGGAGTTAGCTTCTACGAAAATGTCATTAAGACAGTAGCATTGGTGAAAGCGTGCAGTCGGACCCTAAGAAAAGAGCTGACCGTTGCAGACTATAGGATGATGTTTAAGCTATCCTGCAGACATGTAAGTACTGAGCACATCCTCTCTTAAACTTTTTTTTTCTCAAAAAAAAAAAGAAAAGTTTATATACTCCTTTTCCACAAATCGTTTGTTTGTTTCATGTCACCCTGACAGGAACCCCACAGCCTGGTAGTATTGCCACCTGGGTCTGCCACCAACATGATCACAGTGCGATGCACTAAGCCCCAGACGATATATGACCTTATGCCAAAGCATGGCTTACATTGCTCCTGTAATGGAAATTTTTACATTTGTGTATGTTTAATTGCATGATGTATGTATGTGAATGACTGACCAAAGAGTTGACCAAATTGTTAATCTAAAAGGGTAACCGTAAGGATTATGATGGTGGCTTAAGAGACTTGAGTTTTATGGCCTCGAGAAACCACAACTTTATGGTATCTCTTGGTATCTCTGATTGGGATCTCACACTGAACACTGATTCTCCTATGTTCTTTGCTCATTTGTGCATGTCATTCAGGTGATGTGTACTGATGAGTCCATCTGCAGATGCTGAATTAAACTTTCAGAAAGAAGTGTTTGACTTTGTGCTTGTTTCACAGAAATTGCCACCACAATTTTGGTGTTGTCGGCAGGATCACTCTTGTGAGAAGACACTCTGGATCTCAGGGCTGAAAGGTAAAACTGCGCAGGGAGTCTGGGACTCTGACCTCAACCTCCCTGAGAAAAGAAGGTAGAGACGTGAGGGCCTGATGCCTGAAAACCAAAGAGTGCTCTCACTGCTGTGATCCAGTGGACCACTTAGCACAAAGACACTGTCTTTCTGGGACGACAAATTCAGAAGGGAAACGGTTCTCTCACAGGGTGAGTGACAGACGTGTCGGCATGGCAAGGTTTGGAACCGATGTAGAATCAAGGAAGCTTCAGGTGATCTTGGAGATCACGGGTGGTCTTGGAGACCACAGAGTTAATATAAAATAAGCCTGTTGGTGATCTTAGAGAAGGTCACATAGTTAATTGGGAACTAATGAGTATGGTATTAGAATAAGCAGGTTGGTGATCCGAGAGGAGGTCACAGAGTTAAGGAGTATTGATATATACAAGATATAATAATAGGAATATACGGAGTGTTTGTTGACTTTAATAAACTTGTTATATTGGGTTCTGACGTCGAGTTCATGATTTAACAAACTATGATATAATATAGTAAATAGAGTTTTGCACTGGAGATGGGACTGAGACCTGAGCCAGGATCATCTCGACACTGCGATGAATCTGCTTTAAGAGAAGTTCTCAACCCCCAAAGGTAAGTAAAGGTAAGTACATTTAAGTAAACGTAAGTATATTATGGGTCTAATTGGCTTTTTGAGGTTATTAAGAAAGACTTAAATCCTAAAATTAAAATCCTAACAACAAATTTTTAACAAAAGTAAATTAAAAAGAACGGATTAAAATAAATTAGGGAATTTCTAAATGTCTTTTCCCATATCAGCATAACTTTGGTCCTCCAAATTTTGTTGAACAAATGGGGAGTTTAAATTGATAAATAAGAGTTATGTTAAAACTGCTGAGACAACCTATTAGAGAAATGGGTTTAAACATTGGTAAAGGAAAGAAAGATGAGGATAATGCTAATCCACTTTCTTTTCTTAATGTTCAGTATATGTTAATAAGTGATGGTAAGCGTAGAGTTAGAGAGGAACGAGTTAGTGAGGACAAATTATAAGGGAAAAAGAAATGTAGGGATATTTGTACTGGAGCGTGTGAATTTTGGTTAACTGAAGTGAATATCAGGGACAGTTTACAGAAGGTAGGGATTGAACTAATCTCCAAGTCTCAGTGTGTCCGACTAGACCCTGATCTGGACTCAGCTCCACCGAGAGGACAACTACAGCCAGCAGCGGTGCAGTGTCCCTAACCTCCATCCAGACCTCGACCTTGTTGCAGCAGAGGAGGTGGATAGGCCTCCATCATGCACCACTCACATACTCCACGGCGAACCAGGAAGGAGGCAATTTATGATTTGAATGCAACCTTGCAAGAACTGATGGTGGAGGTGGCTGCAGGAGATGGAAACACTCAGCTGATCTCCAGACCATGGACATTCACCAGTATGAAAGAACCTACCATTTGATCTCTCCCACAAGTGTTAAGTGGGGGAGTGGTATGCAGTGCAACTGGAACCAGCACTGAACAGCAGAGACTGCTGATGACTGAGATGGGGACTCAGTATTCGAAAGTGGCAAGATCCGTCTCTGCACAGGAGTGGAGAATGGTGAATCCAGCATAGGGTCATGCTGATCATGCAGAAAAACTCTTGAACAGCAAGAAAAAGAAAAAGGACAGCTGGCAGCATATCAAAACCAAGTCTGCGGGCACAAGAAAGGTCATGGACGGAGAGGAAGGGGACGTGGAAGAACTGACGCTTGTTTCAAATGTGGCAAAATTGGACATTAGATCAGGGATTGTCCTGAGAACCAATACACATAGTGCGATTGAGTAGCGGTGGAGCTGGGGACAGTATATAGAGAGATACACTGTACCATTGTTTTGTTAAAATGAGGTTAAGGAAATTTAAAACATTAATTTTTGTTGTCACCACGCTGGCTGATAGATTTTATTGGTAGAGATTTGATGTGTTCATTGAGTAATATGCTAATTTTAACATCACAAGGTGTAGATGTAACTAGAGGATTTGATATATGCATATCAATGGAAGATTCTTAACTCTTCCCTCACCTCTGTAAGTAACACTTTCTTGTGTGTTCAATCACTGTGTTGTCTCAGTAGCTTAGATTGATTCACTGGAAAGGTATCAAATTCTGATCTCCATGTTCTATTAGGCAAAGGAGAACAAAAACAATTGGTATTGAAAGTTTTAGAACTTTGGACCAAAAGGGGTTATGGGAAGGGAAAAAACATCTGATCCCAATAATAATAATAATTTAATCAGAGGTTTAGAGGTAAATCACAAAAGATTTCTGCAGTGATAAATGCAATTATCTTAAAACAGTTCTTAAAACAGATCAGATCATTATAGCAGGTGATTTCAATATTCATGTAGATGTTGCCAATGACAGCCTTAGTTCAGCATTTAAATCAATAATAGACTCGATTGGTTTCACTCAACATGTGAATCAACCGACCCACTGCCTGAATCACACTCTTGATCTTGTCCTGACATATGGCATTGACATAGAAAATATAACTATTCCAACAGAACCCTCTTCTGTCTGACCATTTTTTACTTACATTTGAATTCAGAATTGTTAATTACGTCAATTCTGGACGGAAATTCTATTATAGTCGATGTCTATCCGACAAAACTGTTCACAAATTTAAAGAACTGCTCCCCTCTTCCCTTCCCTCTCAGCCATGTGTCAGTACAATACAAGAAGATTATCAAAACCTTACTCCCACACTAGTTGATAACTTTGTAAATAGTACTGCAGCCTCACTAAAAACAGCACTTGAAGCTGTCGCCCCATTAAAAAAGAAGAAAGTAAGTCAGAGGAGATTAGCTCCATGGTATAATTCCCAAACGCACGTTCTAAAACGGACATCGCGGAAGCCAGAAAGGAAGTGGCGTTCCACCACTCGCCAAGACTTCCACCTAGCCTGGAAGAATAGCCTTATAAATTACAAAAAAGCACTAAGAAATGCCCGAACCTCTTAATATTCATTACTAATAGATGAAAATAGGAACAACCCCAGGTTCCTCTTCAGCACTGTAGCCAGGCTGACAGAAAGTCACACCTCTACTGACCCATCTATTCCTCTAGATCTGAGAAGCAATGACTTCATGAGCTTCTTCACTAATAAAATTACAACCATCAGGGATAAAATCCACCACCTCCTCTCAGTGAATAACACTGATACATTGTCTGGTCCTGAAACCATAGCACCAGATTTATGTCTAAACAAATTTTACTCTATTGATCTTCCTGAACTGACCTCGTTAGTTTCATCATCTAAACCAACTACTTGTCAGCTGTTCCAACTAGACTTTTTAAAGAAGTCCTCCCCCTAATTGACCATTCCATTTTAAATCAGATTAATATGTCTTTGCTAACCTGCTACGTACCACAGGCTTTTAAGGTAGCCGTTATTAAACCTCTGCTTAAAAAGCCTACGCTTGATCCAGAGGTTTTAGCTAACTCTAGACCCATATCCAACCTGCCCTTCATTTCCAAAATCCTAGAAAAAGCCGTTGCTAACCAGCTGTGTGGTTACTTAGATACTTAGATAGTAACGGTTTATTGGAAAAATTTCAGTCAGGATTTAGAACCTATCACAGAACAGAAACAGCACTATTGAAAGTCACTAATGACCTTCTTATGGCATCAGATGATGGACTTGTCTCTGTCCTCGTCTTGTTGGACCTTAGTGCAGCATTTGACACAATAGATCATAAGATTCTGCTACAGAGATTAGAACAACATATAGGAATTAAAGGAACAGCACTACACCGGTTTAAATCATATTTATCAGATAGATTCCAATTTGTTAACGTTAACAATGACTCCTCCATGCACATGCAAGTTAATCATGGAGTTCCACAAGGTTCTGTCCTTGGACCAATACTCTTCACCTTATATATGCTCCCCTTAGGCAACATTATTAGACAGAACCACAGCAGACTGCTGGGGGAACTCCCATCATGCACTGAGCACTTCATCACTTCCCTCTGTCTCTCTGCCCCCCCACACCAGTTTATTTATTTATTTATTTTAACATGTCATCATGTCAAAGTGTCACTTTGTCCTCCCATAGTCCCTCTGGCTCTTCTCTCTCTCTCGTTTCAGATAACTCTGGCTGCAAAAACGACTACCATCACCATTGTTATCATTAATTACAATAACTCAGTAATTGATTAATATATATAATCCTGTTGTAGATCACTACATTGTTATTGTTATAATCAGCCCTGATACTGATGGTGCCCAATTGTTCCCGGTCTCTCTCTCTCCACCTCATCTCTCTATTCTCTCCCCCGCTTTCCACCCATCTCTCCTTTCCTCCCCCTTCCTTTTCTTTCCTCACCCCAACCGGTCGAGGCAGATGACCGCCCACATTGAGCCTGGTTCTGCCAGAGGTTTCTCCCTGTTAATGAGGGAGTGTTTCCTCTCCACAGTCGCCTGTGCTTGCTCATTGTGGGAACTGTTGGGTTTCTCTACGTTAATATTGTTTTAAGGCCTTGACCTTTAAATGTAAAGTGCCTTGAGATAATGTAAATTATGAATTGGCGCTATATAAATAAAATTGAATTGAATTGAATTCATGTCCCACGGAAATAACATTAACTTTATAACCTTACAGTAAAGTTTTGTTGTGGTGTTGCTAAGTTAAGCTCACGCTACTTTATACTGTATATGCAGTAGGAACAGAAAAGCACACATATCGATGTTATTATATATAAAATGCAAAGACTTTCCCTAAGACAATGTGACATACATATCTGTCAATTATGTTACTATGCTTCCCTGCAGACTCTTCACTTCCTGGCCCTTACCGAGACCTGGATCACTCCAGAAAACACTGCCTGAGCTGCTCCCCTGACGATGGCACACCGCTCGTTGTCCTGGGTGATTTCAACATCCCCCAGAGACGCTGCACTCCTCTGAATTCATTGACTTCTTCTCCACATTTGACCTCACCCTCTACCCCTCTCCACCGACCCACCGGGCTGGGAACCAACTCGATCTTGTCTTCACAAGATCCTGAAGTACCTCGCCACCCTCTGTTACCCCACTCACTGTGTCTGACCACCACGCTGTCACTTTCTCTCTCCCCTTAAAATTCACCACCTCCCTCGCCCCCAGGCCTCACACAGTCATCACCCGCTGCAATCTGAAATCCCTCTCTCCCTCTGCTCTCTCCTCTACTGTTCTTTCCTCACTACCATCTACAGACCAATTTTCCCTAATGTCCACTGAGGAAGCCTCCTCCACTCTGCTATCCTCCCTCTTGTCCTCTTTAGATGCTCTATATCCTCTCACCTACCTACCGGCACGATCACCCCCCCCTTCCCTGGCTGTCTGAATCTCTGCGAACCAATAGATCGGTGCTACGAGCAGCAGAGAGAAAATGGAGAAAATCACATCATCCTGATGACCTTGCCCATTAGCACCACATCCTCTCTGACTTCACCTCAACAGTATCAGCAGCTAAATCTGCCTTCTACCTGTCAAAGATCAACTCCTCTGCCTCCAACCCCAGGAAACTATTCTGCTTATTCTCTTCTCTCCTCACCCCTCCTTCTCCTCACCCTCCTTCCTCCCTCACTGCTGATGACTTTCCAACTTACTTTACCAAGAAAGTAAAAGACATCAGCTCCTCATTTACTCCTATGCCCATCCAGAGAGCACCTCCCCCAAACCTCACCTCTGATGGCCTTACCTGCTTCAGCCCTCTCTCCTCTGAAGATGTTCTCACGCTAGTGACGTCTAACCGTGCCACCACCTGTTCCCTTGACCCGATTCCCTCCTCCCTTCTCCAAGACATCTCTCATGACATCCTGCCATTCCTCACCACTCCGATCAACTCCTCCCTCACTTCAGGCATTATTCCAGCTCCTTTCAAGACAGCCATGGTAAAGCCACTCCTAAAGAAACCCACCCTAGACTCAGCTGACATCTGAAACTACAGACCTGTATCTCTTCTTTCATTCCTCTCTATAACACTGGAACATGCAGTCTAAGACCAACTGTCCTCCTATCTTTCAGAAAATGACTTCCTTTACCCTAATCAGTCAGGCTACAGGACTGGTCACTCCACTGAGACGGCCCTCCTCACAGTGACTGAGTTTCTCGGTGCCGCCAGAGCCTCGTCCGACTCGTCAGTCCTCATTCTCCTTTACTTATCCTCTGCGTTTGACTCAGTCAACTACCAAATCCTCCTCTCCACTCTGGCTGAACTTGGCATTGCTGACTCTGCTCTGACCTGGTTCACATCATACCTGACAAATCGCACCTTTCAGGTCACATGGAATGGCTCCTTGTCCAATCCCTGCCTTCTGGAAACTGGTGTCCCTCAAAGCTCAGTATTAGGACCACTTCTGTTTTCACTATACACTCGATCGCTAGGCTCTGCAATCACATCGCATGGATTCTCTTACCACTGTTATGCTGACGACACCCAACTGTTCCTCTCTCTTCCCACATCCTCCTCCAGCACCCACGTTGTGACGTGCATCTCGGAATGTCTGGCAGACATCTCCGCTTGGACAGCTACGCATCACCTCAAACTCAACCTTAGACAACTGAACTGCTCTTCATCGCGGGGAAATACTGCCCTCATATGGACCTGTAAGTCACTGTCGAGGATGTCACGGTACCATCTTCGTCGACGGCAAGGAACCTGGGCGTAATCCTAGACGATGGACTGTCCTGCGCCCCCCAACATCACTGCAGGTCTGCCCTCTACAAATGTTGCCTAATGATAGGCAACATTATCAGACAGCACCACATACAATTCCACTGCTATGCAGACGACACCCAATTGTATATTTCCATGAAGCATGATGAATCTAATCGCCTAGTTCAACTTCAGGAATGTCTCAAAGATATCAAGGCCTGGATGACCCAAAATGTTCTACTTTTAAACTCAGTTGTAATTGGCCCTAAACATCTCAAAGAAACACTGTTTGACCAGATAGTCACTTTGGATGGGGTCAGTCTGGCTTCCAGCTCCACTGTGAGGAACCTTGGAGTGTTGTTCAACCAAGACATGTCATTTGACCCCCATATTAAACTAGTGTCTAGGACGGCTTTCTTCCATCTGCGCAATATTACCAAAATTAGAAACATCCTGTCTAAGCAGGATGCTGAAAAACTAGTCCACGCGTTTGTAACCTCTAGATTAGATTACTGCAACTCTCTATTAGCAGGATGCTCCATGAAGACTGTTAAAAGTCTCCAGTTGGTCCAAAATGCTGCAGCACGAGTGCTGACAGCCACTAGAAGGAGAGATCATATCACTCCTGTCTTAGCTTCCTTACATTGGCTCCCGGTAAAATTTAGAATAGAATTCAAGATCCTGTTCCTCACTTTTAAAGCCCTCAACAATCACGCCCCCTCATATATCAAAGAGCTGATAACACCTTATTATCCAAGTAGCTCACTTCGTTCCCAAAACACAGGGTCTCTAGTGGTTCCAAGAGTCTGTAAGAGTAGAGCAGGAGGTAGAACATTTAGCTATCAGGCTCCTCTCCTATGGAACCAGCTCCCACTCTGGGTTCGGGAGGCAGACACTGTCCCAGCATTTAAAGTAAAACTAAAAACCTTCCTCTTTGACAAAGCCTATAGTAAGGGCTGGATCAGGTGAGTCCTGAACCATCCCTTAGTTGTGCTGCTATAGGTTTAGACTGCTGGGGGAACTCCCATTATGCACTTCTTCACTTCCCTCTGTCTCTCTGCCCCCCCACACCTGTTTATTTATTTATTTATTAGTTTTAACATGTCATCATGTCAAAGTGTCACTTTGTCCTCCCATAGTCCCTCTGGCTCTTCTCTCTATCTCGTTTCAGATAACTCCGGCACCGGGACTGCAGGACAACAACGACTACCATCACCATTGTCATCATTTATTACAATAACTCAGTAATTCATTCATATATCTAATCCTGTTGTAGATCACTACATTGTTATTGTTATATTCAGCCTTGATACTGATGGTGCCAAATTGTTCCCGGTCTCTCTCTCTCCACCTCATCTCTCTCTTCTCTCCCCCACTTTCCACCCATCTCTCCTTTCCTCCCCCTTACTTTTCTTTCCTCACCCCAACCGGTCGAGGCAGATGACCGCCCACATTGAGCCTGGTTCTGCCAGAGGTTTCTCCCTGTTAATGAGGGAGTTTTTCCTCTCCACAGTCGCCTGTGCTTGCTCATTGTGGGAACTGTTGGGTTTCTCTATGTTAATATTGTTTTAAGTTCTTGACCTTTAAATGTAAAGTGCCTTGAGATAATGTAAATCATGAATTGGCGCTATATAAATAAAATTGAATTGAATTGAACTCCCTCTTGGCTGGACTCCCAGCCTCTGCAGCTAAACCGTTGCAGCGTATCCAGAACGCTGCAGCGCGCCTCGTTTACAATCTTCCCAAATTGTCCCATGTGACCCCCCTCCTCCGTGACCTCCACTGGCTTCCTGTTGGGGCCAGCATCCGATTCAAGATGATGGTGCTGGCCTTCAAGGCCGTCAATGCAACTGCACCTGTCTACCTCCAAACACTAGTCAGACCACATGCCCCAGCGAGAGCACTTTGCTCATCTACATCAGCTGGCCGACTGGTACCCCCATCACTGAGAGCAAACAAAGCCCGCTCAGCGAAGTTGCGACCCTTCTCTGTTTTAGCACATCAGTGGTGGAACAAACTCCCGACCAATGTCAGGACAGCGGAATCGCATTCCATCTTCCGCAAAAGACTCAAGACTCATTTGTTCAGACTTCACCTCGACCCTGACTCCTGAGAACTGGAGATGAAGCTGAAACAGCGCCAAAATTTTCAGTGACATTACGGGAGGGGCATTACGTCTATAGTAGTTTAGCACTACCATAGACAACGAATGGGAATGTGTTTAGGGCCGTTTAGCTAAACAATCCACGGCTGCTGCGCGGGAGACAGGGGTCGATTCCCTGATGGAGAGGAACATATTTTTTACATAAAATGTCGAGAATTTCCTGTGAAAGTGAAAAAAAATTAAAAAACTGAATCCACACCTGCATCCACATTAAATGGGTTCCTCCCCTTCCATTCATCAAGTTTGCAGTTTGGGATTGTAGAGGAGGAAAAGATGTTCTCCATCTCATACATTATTATCTATTTGCTCAGGGTACTTTGTAAAAGACGAATAGAAGAAATATCATCTGAAAGAGGACAACAGTTTTGCTCTACTTCCACTGAATGTTGCTTGGTCAGAACCACTTCTTCCAACTGTCTGATTAAAGTTTTCATGACTTGTTCAGCATAATTTATATAAATAATATATAGATATAGATATATAAATTGTATAGATAATATCAATATACCTCTAGTACTGGGTTAAAGAAGACTGTGACTGTGTTGCTCCTCTTCATAGGAGGGATGAACACAAGAACAGCGAGATACTGTAGGACGAGGACGCTGAGCCAGTGAGGCACGGCACTGTACTGACTGGCCCTGAACTGGATGTTAGTGATGTGCACCGTCTCCAACAGACTGGCCACCATCAGGATGAGACTGATGCAGAAGAAAACGTCTGCAGGACACAACATACGACAGTTCAGTCAACTTTTCAATAACATCATGTATCTTAGCTATGATCTTGTGTTGGAAATGATGTTTACAATAAAACTCGAGGAACCTGTTGTTCACAATAAATTAAACAAATTAATAATTTCTTTTAAAGCCACACTGTCCCGTTGACCAAATAATTGACACACTTTTCAGTGGAACTACTTTCTACCAAGAAATGTTCCCTTTCCAGCATCACAGGGGTCGGACACTCACTGATGAGAGGCGTCCCCCTGGTGATGGGCAGCAGGTTGTTCATGATGAGCAGGATGAGGGTCATCTTGAAGGAGGAGTGGTTTGGGGCCCAATAATACTCAAGATTAACCGTATGATACATCTTACTGTGTGGTTGTTCAGGTATATGAGGGGCAGAGGAGATCTCAGCATGTAGATTCCTGAAAAGATCAATGGTTCAGTTACAACCAGTATAGTACTGTTTACTTCCTCTATTTACTTTGTATTCTATTTACATGCTGAAAAACACATATGGGTCACAGTGTAGAAATTGTTAAATAAAACTTTTGACTGTCCTTTCACTTTGCTGGGGACAGTGGAGGGGGCTGAGGCCTTAAGACAACAAGACAACAATAGACTTTATTTGTACACATTCACATGGATAGATATAATCTTTTTTTCTTTTTTAGAGTTTATTAGTCTAAGCCAAGAAATATATCCTATATATCATCAAAAATCATGTACAAATACAGTAACAGAAAATCACAGAGATGGATCTAATTTAATATAAAAAACAAAGAGACACTGTGACACATACATTTGCCCGTCATTTATCTGGTCTTTAGTCAAACAGTCTCTTACCTTTGCTGAATAAAGCACCTCACATGTGTAAAGTAGTTGTAGAGCAACATCTGCTGTAGTTTGTTGTTCTTCAGTCACGGAAGTTGAAGGAAAAGTCGAGGAAGAGAGACAGAGATGAAGCTGAAACAGCGCCATAATGTTCAGTCGCCGGGAGGGGCATTATGTCCATAGTGATTTAGCACTACCATAGAGAATGAATGGGAACGTGTAAGGGACGTTTAGCGCAGAAGGCCTGTGTTCGATTCCCGGCAATAGACTATTATTAGCCAATTTTTTGTATTTCGAAAGTTGAGCAGATGTAATGTCAGCATGTACTTCTGGAATTGGTTTATTTGTGTAACAGACAATGAAAACCATTTGAAACTTTTTTCTTGAAATATCACTTTTGTAATAATAAGATAGTAAAGTGGGCCTTTTCATGTTTTGAAAAATTTGTGGCAATGACATTGACTTGAAATTGAGAGCAGGCACTGCAAGTCAGAACTGTTCATCAATAGGAAACACAAGCATAGCATTCTGTTTACACGGTATATTTTAGAAGCTCATAGAATCAAGACTGTTCCCTTCAAGTCTAAATCACTTTTGTATTGGGTCTGTTGTTTGCATTAGGGGCCAGCTGGGCTTTTAGCCCCACCCTGCCCGAGGTGTGAGTTGTTGGGCCATGAAGAGGTATATTGTTATCGTGGTAAAAGGCTCAAAGTTAACTAGAAAGTGATTCTGAGATTTACACACTTCCAGCACTACCAGTAATTCTTTCAAAATGACTTTACAAGCGTGGATACGTCATGAGCCATAGTCATCCATAGTTATGCTGCTATAGGCCTAGACGGCTGGGGGATCACCCATCAGGCACCAGAAACCAGCACCTTCCCTCTTCTCTCTCTGCCTTGTTTATTTTATCGTATCTTATTACATGTCTCTAATTCCTTGGGTCTTCTCCTCCCCTCCTTGGTCCATGCTGTGCGGCTCTCCGGAACCCATCCTGGCTCGGGTCCTGATCAGGGATGGACCTAGTGAGGTCACCGGTTTGTCGCAGGGCTAACGTGGAGGGTCATGCAACCACCAGCACTCTCACCTGAGGACCTCTCACCTTTGGAGCCATGTTCACTACTACTACTGCACATGTTGGACCATGAGGGAGGTAGGAGTGCCCGGAGGGACCAACGCGCCCTTGGAAGACCATGCCAACATCCAGGTGGTGATTCCCGGGCTGGATTCAAGCCCATGACCAGAGACTGTGACTCCACCCCCCCTTTATTTCCTTTTGTTCCCCTATATATATTTTTTTTCTCCACTCACCCCAACCAGTCCTGGCAGAGGCCGTTGATAGATACATGTAGGGAAAGTAGATTTAGTTCTAGTGGCCAATGTGTTTGATGTGCAAGTGCTGTCAAATATATACAGAATATATCCTTGCTGGCCCATCCACTGCAGACAGAGAGGGGAAAGCTGACATGGAGCTCCGGGATCCCCTCCCTCACCTGTTTATAATTCATGAAAATCTAACTTAAGTGATTAAAGCTTTTGACAAGACCAGTTGATGCAGTCGTAGATGCCGGTTTTTTGCCGCCGACTTGTTGATGCCTTTTGAGTACCTGTAGAGGGCTCCGATATGGATGATACCTCATCCTGTTGCCCCTCCATAGGTGTTTCTTTAGTTGTCTGGAGATATTAATGACAGATATCAGACTGATGAAATCAAGTAAAAATAAATGTTCTAATATAGTCAATATCTTTCATGTGTGCATGTGGCAGTGTAGATGTATTTCACTAAATCTAAATGAATTTGAATTACTGTATTTAATGCAGTATAAAGATGGACTATATGTTTATGTATGTGAATTTTTGTATGGTAAGAGCATGTCCTTTATGAGAACTATCAGTTATACAAAGAATCATTTTGACCACCTTGCATTTCCACGGCCAGTCTGATTCACCATAATTATAGTTGATCTCTTCTCCTGGACTTATGTCACGTTTTGCAAACAAACACAGATGGGGCTTCCCTATCACTGTCAAGTACTTGATCTTGGCATTGGGATTCATATGGTTGTCATTTACGAGCCTTCCAAGTGACCCATCCTCTTTTGCTGCATCAACACTACAAAAGCAAAGATAACACATTATTACAAATTGTAATTTGGCAATATAAATTTGCCTGACTTAGAAGCCTTCCCTCAACAATATAGTCTGAAAACTGGCTTACTGCCATTCCAACTGGCACGTGCATGGTCAATTGCAATCACCGATGTCTCAGCGTGCAAGAGAGCAGCATTAGGCCATGTCACAATAACTTGAGCTGAGTCTTGCAGCATATAAAATAACTCCCGCAAAATTCCACCCCCCCAACCGAACTCCACTCCTCGCCCGCTCTCCGCTTCCCCAACGGGTGCATTTATCAGACTCGTTGTGCCCCGGCTGCTTTGGTGACACTAGATGACCTCGAACTGATCGCTGGCCCTCGTGGTGGCGACGTCTCATTCGAATGTCTGCCAACTTTCAATGGTACTTTTTGTGCCTACAGGGTTCGATTCCGGAGAGGGAGTCTGAGATAAATTATTATTAAATTATTGATGACCATATACGACAAAGAATGACATAATGTGCCACACTCACGGCTGATGAAGGCATGTTGAGGGTCAATGAATTGTGTGAGATGTGTCAAATCTGTTGGTTATTATTTTTGTTCATTATCATATGTAAACAAATGGAGGCAAGATTTTTAAAATATATTTTGCATTGAAGAAATAATTGTCTGCATTCAGATTGAGCTCTATATCATCAAATCAGTAATGATTGGATGACTAATGTGCATAACAAAGACATAAATATTACATAAAAAAATCCTTTTAGCCCAGTATTAAGTGGAACATAGTAAATTAAGTTAAATGGAAACAGTCAAACACATCTGCAGATGCATTGACAATTGTATTGATTTAATATACACACATACAAATATTAATAATATGCATTTTCATTAATATTTTATGCCAGTGACAGTATTCGACCAACACTCACAAAGCACTGCTCAATAGCCATGAATCTATGAATGAAATTAAAATATGAAACCTTTATTTGCAGTGTCAAATCACATTGAACACATGAACAACACACAACAATACAATGCTTAATCACAGAATGTCAGTGCCTGTGTTGTGCATCAATAGCTCTCACACACTAAAATCACATAGATCAACATGTAAATATACATCCTCTCAATTATTTCGCATCAGTTTTAGAAACCAGCCAGCATCAAGGTCCACACTTTCCTGACACACACACACATTTTTTACAAACACGAATCCAAACATGCTGCAGAAATGCACAATTCCCCATGCTCTCAGTAACACACAATGCAAAAATTAGTTTGCAAAAATGTACCCACTTTCCGGTGATGGTAAAGTAGTTGACTACAGCTGCTCTACAGTGTTTTCCATTTTCATTATTTTATTTTCATCCTACTACATTTATTTTATAATGCTTGTGCTGTTAAGATTTCACACTATGTACTTACGGACACATAGACTTATATTTTGTTGATGCTTATGTACATATCTACATACTTAATTTAACACTTCATAGCATATTTCATTTATTCCCTCAAGCATATCACACATTATCTAATGGATCTGAAATCCTTGATTGATTTTCTTCATTTGGTCAAGAGACTAACCTCAGTCTCAGACAGGGATCACTGTAGCTATCAGTGCAACATGTGTATAGTAGCCGCCTAGCTCAGGATTTGTGTATGCTCCGCAGTGATGTGCATCATATAGAAGTCAACCTGATAAACCCCCAGGGGCCGCCATGTTGTGGAGTTATAAAAATTGCCATGGAAACAGTTGCTTCTTAAAAATCTTCTTTGATGATTGATGAGGGGCCAACCATCAAAGGGATTGCTGGCCTGCATATCCTTATCAAATCCAATCAAAGAACCAAAAACTCTAGACATTAAAGGATATTTCTTTGGTCCTCTGAACTAGCAAACATAAATAACAAGTTCCCTTGCTTCAAGTTATTAGCTTGTGAAAATAACAGACCGTCAACTGAGAAGACCACAGTCCTCATTAGTGAAGACAACAATCCTGCCTACGGAGACAACCGCTGATTTGTTCAGTAAAAATTAATCAAGAAGACACTGCTCTCATAACTACAAATCCCCTTTACCAAAATGGACATCCTGGTAAGAATTTTTTTTTTTTTTGAAATGTATGTTCAGGTTCAGGTCTTTTAATAATGAATTCCATGTTTCCATTTTTCAGACATGTGGAACAATGCAGTCTGAGATTAAGGCTCTGAAAGAGAAGCTCAAACTGAATGATGAGCTTCTGATAAGGGAGCAGGAGAAAATGACAGCTCGCTCTAAAGCCCACATTGGTGTCCTGGCTGAACTGGCTGTACAGAGCAACAAGGTGAAGGCTCTGGAAGACAAGCTCAAAGAGAACGATGAGCTTCTGATGAGGGAGAAGGAGAAAATGACAGCTCACTCTAAAGCCCACAATGGCAAACTGGCTGAACTTGCTGTACAGAGCAACAAGGTGAAGGCTCTGGAAGAGAAGCTCAAACAGAACGATGAGCTTCTGATGAGGGAGAAGGAGAAAGTGACAGCTCACTCTAAAGCCCACAATGGTAAACTGGCTGAACTGGCTGTACAGAGCAACAAGGTGAAGGCTCTGGAAGAGAAGCTCAAACAGAAGGATGAGCTTCTGATTAGGGAGAAGGAGAAAATGACAGCTCACTCTAAAGCCCACAATGGTAAACTGGCTGAACTTGCTGTACAGAGCAACAAGGTGAAGGCTCTGGAAGAGAAGCTCAAACAGAACGATGAGCTTCTGATTAGGGAGAAGGAGAAAATGACAGCTCACTCTAAAGCCCACAATGGCAAACTGGCTGTACAAAGCAACAAGGTGAAGGCTCTGGAAGAGGACAATGTGGCTCTGAAGGAGAAGGTGGCCCTTTTGAAAAGGGATTTGAGCAGGCTTGAGCTTGTGGTGACAGAGATGGAGGAAAGGCAAGCTCACAGCCAAAAGATTGACTCCATGGACAAGGAGACTCAAACCAGCGATCTGCTTCAGGATGAGAATAATGCTCTTCAAGAAGAGCTGATGAAGCTCAGAGCTTCTTATCATGAGGTCTGTCTGAATCAGACTACCAACCAGGAGAAGTTCGACACTGAGCTCCAGGAGGAGAAGCAGGAAAAGAATGTTCTCCAAGAAGAGCTGATGAAGCTCAGAGATTCTTATCATGAGGTCTGTCAAAATCAGACTACCAACCAGGAGAAGTTCAACACTGAGCTCCAGGAGAAGAAGGTTCTCCAAGAAGAGCTGATGAAGCTCAAAGCTTCTTACAATGTGGTCTGCCACTGTCATGAAGCTGAAGTTTCCAGTCGGGAGCTCAATGGAGAGAATAAGGATGATGTCACTGAGGAGAAGTCTCTCTCCAGTGTTCTCCCTGAGAAACCAAAGAAGACTTCACTCTGGAAGAGAATCCGCCACGCTCTGGGGTTGAGAAAACCACAGTGTTGGAAGTAGTCAGCAGCGCCCATCCAACAGCACCTGAGCTGACCTTACCCAGTGTTGTAATGTAACAAAGTACAAATACTTCTTTACGTTTCTACTTAAGTAGAAATTTCACATATCTGTCCTTTACTTTGTTATTTTTATTTCTGACAACTTTCACTTTTACTCCACTATATTTCCCAAGTAAAATGTGTACTTTTACTCCAATACATTTCTCCTAACCATCTTCGTTACTCATTACTACAAATTAAAATCAGAAGAAATTTGAGTTGGTGACGTAATGCCGGAAACTTTTTGTGGTATATACGTGTGCCTGCAATATATATTATGCCAGTGGGTGGCAGTGTCACTCGATGTACCCCATGAAGAAGAGAGTGACTGTGACTGGTACCTGAATAAGAAAGAGTAAAGTTTGTTCCTCTGAATTAGCTTGCCTGTTAGCTTCTTTTTTCATTTACACTACACAACACATTCGTTGTCATGTCAACCGCCAAGCACGAAGAAGAAGAAGTTCCGCTTGTCTGGGTGTTGTGGTGAAAAACTAAGTTCCACTCGTGGTCCAAAAATTCCAAAAATTCAGTCAAATAAAAAAGCAGTAGAAGTCAACTTGAGAGCATTCAGTAGCGAGCCGGAGCTGCACCAGAAGAACTCTGACTAACAGTGGTTTTGCTCCGCTTTATCTATCCTTAAGGGCCACACCTGTTACGACCTTCCCCCTGGAAAGTCTCCAAGCACCGGGGTTACTTGCGTACGTTGGACTTGAATTTACCCCTGGAAAGCCTCCAAACACCTGGGTTGCTTTGGCCTTGGAGCTGGGACTTTCCCTCTGGAGAGCCCCTACCGTACCATGATGAGTCTCTTTTTCTTTTACACAGTTTTTCTTACTCTTGACACCATTATATCTGTCCAAACCATTTGCTATTTTTTAAAAGATATTTGTCTCTGATTTTACACCATAATATCAGACTGCCTTTAAAAAAAAAAAAGATTATCATTTCTTCACACAAGTTATACATACACTACATACTGATTGTTACACATAGAGTATATTGTTTGATTCGTTTGATGATTCGTAATATATGTCTTAAACTTTTTGTAATCATTAGCAATTTATGTTATAATCACTCCTCAGTTTGCAGTGCAGATTAAAGGTACATAGTGACATTCATATGTGACACAGTGTAATGAACAGAAATTTTACTGCACGGGCATGTCACATTATTGATGCCATCATGGAAGCACTTGCTGCCGGCTCTGCTGCTTACGTTCATGCTCCAGTAGCAGATGACGAGCATCTCGACTAAAGTGGTGAAACTTGGTGAACTCCGTGGTGGTGATGAAGATAACATTACACCGGCCGTATTTTCAAGAAATATTTTCGTAAGTTGGAGTGAAAGATTCTTCCTACCGGATTAAGTGCCTGTTATGCCTACAGAGAGTGACTGAAATATTGGCATTCAAAAACTCCCCGTCCAACCTGAAGAAGCACATCGAGATAGGTTAAATATATTTTCATTCAATGAAGCCATAATGTCATGTTGGGACCTGGTATCTGTGAACCATAGTTGGGCCTACATGTGTAGTCAAAAGCCTGACTGCATGTCTCCTTTGCTCTGGAGACAAAGGAGAGCTTCCAGAACTCAGTCTCCCAGGGTGCTTCATCTTCACATATAGGTGGTAAAACTGCTCCTGAAGACAACTCTCAACCACTATTGGTCACTGTGTGCCCCATGACCCATGAGGTCACAAGGCCAATATAAGCCGAGTTTCCTAGCTCTCTTCTCTGTTCTGCCTCTTCCCCTGCTGACCGCTCCTGGTGGAGTAGGTTCTGTCCCTGCTCTCCCAGCCAGGGAGACTTCCTCCCTACTCAAGCTCCTCAACTTCCAGCAGGCCTGCCTGGAGCAGACTGCTAAAACCTTCCAAAGGCAGTGACGCGAGAGCCTGCCTAAGAACTTCAGCACAATTGGCCACGACACAAGGTCTGACCAGCAGATGCACAACAGGAGCCACAAACCAACAAGACCACTTCACTCGACTTCAAACAGCACATCCAAAAAGGACCTTTCCCTCTTTTTCATGGACGGGTAACACAACTGGGCTCTATTATTACACTAGGCTAAGCAAAGGACTGTTTAGTCCTATTTCTATTTCATGTGATGTTTATAAGTTTGAATTGTGTTGTTGTGATATTTGGTAATATGTTATTTGAAAGTTAATGTTAGTTCTGTTATACTGATCAGTTTCTTTGCATGCATCTAACTACTTTCTTTAACCTGGCACCAACACCTCACACACTCATTTCCACAAACTTAACACATACATGTGATCTCAGCCACATGGTCTCAAAACTCCATCTTCATTAATGTTGCATAAGTGTGAATTTTGCCAACCTCTACACTGTCAAGAATTCCATATCCTTCAACTTTGCTAGCTATTGATGTGGTAATTTTGGTTATAGTTATTTATTTAATTATTAATCAGAGTTCCAAATTTGTAGTCAGTAAGACTTATTTCTTAAATTGGCTATCTTTTCCCTTCCTTTGAAGGGTGGTGCCCCGATTTATCCTTTATCAGTTTAATATTAATATTTTTAATATTAATATTTAATATTTCTCTGATAGCCACATTTATTGAATGCCCAAAAGCACACCATTTAATGGTGCCCCGCATGAAGGAAAGTACATAATCGTACCCCGCGCAAGGGAAAGTACATAATCACAACATTTTTGGTGCTCTGTGTGAGGCAAAGTCATGAATAATAACATTATTTTGACTCCTCGTGGAGCACAGCACAACAGTCAAAGTTATTTAAGTGATCGCTGCTGATGACGGGCTCTCCATCTCCTCTTTAGTCGCATCCATTTTTTTCGCCTAAATATTGATTTATCCTCACCCAAAAGGCAGAGCATATTCTCCAGTCCCTGCAAAGGCTTTGTTCTCACATGTGAACTGGTCCACGCACCTCTCCAGCCAGCCACGTCAGATGAAGATTCAGAGAGACTGCATGGAGAGGACACTGTGATGGGAGAATCTCCAAGAGTAGTCACACCACTGGGGCTGTGAGGTGGCCACCTTCTGTGTTTTCCTCCTGTGGATGACTGCTCTTCAGGGTAGGACAATTTCTCTTCCAGGAGTCTTTGGAGCTATTATATATGGATTGTTGGACAGAGCTGGAATTAGTGATACTGTGGCTTAATTGTTCATTTCTTCTTTGTTCCACAGGCACAGCAGCAGTGCAGCACGGCTAATCTCCAATTGGGACATGATGTTGCAACTTATCACCTAACTAATACTATTTCCAATAATGTGACTATGCCACGGAAATAATTCAGAAAAGAAAGGAGTACGCGGGAATTAAGAAAGTTTTAAAAGAGAGAGGAATCCGTTTCTAGCCACCTATGGCCAGAATGAGGATACACTGGGACACCGGCCCATGGCCATGGCAACAGGTAGGAAACAAAGAGGACGCCGCAACACGAGCAAAACATAAACTACAGAAATACCGAGGAATGGACAAATAAAGTATGTAAGTGCATCTAAATGAATAAGTAAGTGAAAGATAACACATGTTAGACACTGAAGACAAATAGTCTAAGAGATTGTATATAGGTCTTCAGTCTTCACTGTTAGGACTGATCGGACGCTGTATGTGTGAGCGATAATGATCACTTCATTCCCAAAACACAGGCTCTCTAGTGGTTCCAAGAGTCTGTAAGAGTAGAGCAGGAGGTCGAACTTTTAGCTATCAGGCTCCTCTCCTATGGAACCAGCTCCCAATCTGGGTTCGGGAGGCAGACACTGTCCCAGCATTTAAAGTAAAACTAAAAACCTTCCTCTTTGACAAAGCCTATAGTTAGGGCTGGATCAGGTGAGTCCTGAACCATCCCTTAGTTGTGCTGCTATAGGTTTAAACTGCTGGGGGAACTCCCATTATGCACTGAGCACTTCATCACTTCCCTCTGTCTCTCTGTCTCTCTGCCCCCCCACACCTGTTTATTTATTTATTTATTTATTTTAACATGTCATCATGTCAAAGTGTCACTTTGTCCTCCCATAGTCCCTCTGGCTCTTCTCTCTCTCTCGTTTCAGATAACTCTGGCACCGGGACTGCAGGACAACAACGACTACCATCACCATTGTTATCATTAATTACAATAACTCAGTAATTCATTTATATATATAATCCTGTTGTAGATCACTACATTGTTATTGTTATCTCTCTCTTCTCTCCCCCGCTTTCCACCCATCTCTCCTTTCCTCCCCCCTTACGTTTCTTTCCTCACCCCAACCGGTCGAGGCAGATGACCGCCCACATTGAGCCTGGTTCTGCCAGAGGTTTCTCCCTGTTAATGAGGGAGTTTTTCCTCCCCACAGTGCTTGCTCATTGTGGGAACTGTTGGGTTTCTCTACGTTAATATTGTTTCAAGGTTTTGACTTTTAAATGTAAAGTGCCTTGAGATAATGTAAAATATGAATTGGCGCTTCATCTGAATTTCCCCTCAACCCACGGGGGAAACGTGGGGGGCAAGTGCCTACTGTTGTATTCTTAGTTCGATTTTTTTTTTATTGCTGAGTTGCTCAATGTTCTTTGGGCTATTGTTTGTTCTCATGGTATATAATATATATATATATATATATATATATATCATGGAGTATAATGCCATTTTCCAAAGCTATAAATGAACAGCATATCGTTAGTGTCGTTAAATGTTAATGGGTTAAATAATCCAATTAAAAGGACTAAGATAATTTTGAAAATGAGAAAACTTAAGGCTCAAGTTATCTTCATGCAGGAAACACACCTTTCCCAGGAAGAGCATGAAAAGCTGAAGAAATTTGGTTTTAGAAACACCTATTACAGTACTTGTAAACAAAGCAACAAAAGAGGTGTGGCAATACTTATACAAAACTCAACTAAATTTGAATGTCTAAAAGAAATCAAGGATACAGAAGGACGATATATTACAGTGAAGGGGAAACTACAGGAAGAGACGGTTACGTTAATTAATGTATATGCCCCTCCAGAGAGTACTAAACAATTCTTTAAATCATTATTCCCAGTCATGGCCTTAAAATCTGAAGGTATAGTGATATGTGCTGGTGATTTTAATATGATAATGGATCATAGGGTAGACACAACAAGTATAAAAAGAAATAAGACACATATATCTAAATTTGTAAACATGTCGTTGAAGGAACATGGACTGGTTGATGTATGGCGTGAACTGCATCCGAAGGAAAAAGACTATACACATTACTCTACTTTATATAACACCCCTCGCCCGGGGAGTAACTCAATGTAGAACCGCCACTGCCCTTAAGGAAGGTGGATTGCCACCCTCGTGTAATGAAGCAATCATATCTGTAATCCCCAAGGAGGGTAAAGACGCAGAATATTGTAACAATTACAGACCCATTTCTATGCTCAATGTAGATTAGAACATATACACATCCATTATAGCAAGGAGATATCAGAATTTCATGACAGAATTAATTGATGAGGACCAAACTGGATTTACTACAGGACGACAAACATTAGATAACATAAGAAGGACCCTGCAAATAGTAAACTCGATACAAATGAAGGAAACTAAGGCTATATTGCTGAGTCTTGATGGCGAAAAGGCTTTTGATGGCGTAAATTGGATATTTGTATATTTAACATTAGAATGTTTTGGATTTAACAAAGAAGCCATTAAATGCATCAATACAATATACCAGAATGCTATAGCTAGAATAAAAAATAATGGTAGTCTAACAAAAAGCATAAAGCTACAGAGGGGAACATACCAAGGATGTTGCCTGTCCCCTCTCCTCTTTGACTTATACATTGAACCTCTGGCGCAGGCTATAAGACAGTGTGAGGAAATAAAGGGAATACATATTAAAAAACCAAAACATGTAATAAGTCTGTTTGCAGACAATGTAATAATATATTTAGAAAGACCTGATACAAACCTAACACATTTAAGTATATAAGTATATACGGAGACCACTCATTATATAAAACAAATGTGAATAAAACACAGATTCTGGCTTTTAATTATACCCCTTCCCAAGAAATTACAAATGCTTATAAATGGAAATGGAAGTCATAAAGCATAAAATATCTTGGGGTAACCCTAACAAAACAGATAAGCCATCTTCAGAAGATAAATCCAGCCATGTTTTCATTGTGATCAGATTCATATACAAATTAAGAGGATATTGAGAGATGGTCAACCATATCACTGGAGGTCAGTTCAAAGATTGACATTATTAAAATGAACATTTTCCTGATGCTGTTGTATTTCTTCCAATCCCTTACTGTCAAGATACAGTTAGAAAGATTTAAAACCTGGGACAAAATGATATCGAGGTTCATTTGGAGTGGTAAAAAACCAAGAATAAAATATAGCACGCTACAACTGGCTAAGAATCGGGGGGGATTCCCATGGCACTCCCAAATTTAAAGGATTATTATGAGGCAGCACAACTTGGTCAAGTGGTGTGACAAGCATTATAACTCCAAATGGAAAGAGATTGAGATGAGGGTGGCTAGCAAACCAGTGCAATCCCTTTTGGGCAACATTACATTGATAAAAACTACTCAAAGGTTCAATAGATCCAATAACCTCCCACACACTGACTATCTGGGCTGATTTCAATAAAAGGCATAGATTGGAAAAGAAAGTGAGATTGTTGAGCTGGATTGCATATGATGAAAGATTCAAGCCAAACTTGAGTGACCTGACATACAGGAACTGGGAAAGGAAGGGAATCACTGCCATGTGTACAATACTAAAGAATGGAAACAACATGTCTTTTCAGGACCTTAGAGAAATGTATGGATTAAAAAATTAGGATTTTTTTTAGATAACTACAGCTAAGGGATTATATTATAAGGGAAATAGGGAGCGCAAAAATATTAAACGGAGTGATAGATGTACTAATACGAGTATATAATGGGTCAAAAATCAAGGTGGTATCTGTGTTATATCAAAACCTCAGAGACTGTACGAGTGCTTCAACTGATTACATTAGGGCTAGATGGGAGACGGAGCTGGTCCTGCAGTCAGGCCCCCAGTTTAGCCAGGCAGGGCCTCACAACCAGACACAGGTTAGGTACTAACTATAGGTTAGAGAGCGATTCAGAGGAACTTTATCAATACCTGTATCAAGAAAGATACTTATTAATGGAGGAGGTCGTAATTCATGATTACTCAGAGTAGTGAACCTGACTGAGTATAGAGACGTTTACATTGGTAGAAACCTCCCGTTTGGCACGAAGAAATTCTTCTTTCATTAAATTGTAAAAACTGTGCATGATTGATTTCTTCTGTGGTTGTTTAAAGAATCAGTGGTGTCAGTGATAGTGCTGTGCTTTAGAGTTCTGGGAAACACCACAGAGCAACTACAGGTTACAGATATTATTCATCTTTGGTTCATCATGTTCAGGAGGACAATATTAAGATCAGGACAGAGATTATACAAGGCTGGGTTAGGTATAAATGTGTGTGGTAAAGTATATGAGTTGCTTATGGACGAGGCAGTTATGTGATCCTGTAAGATAACTATAGAATAGATTTTTTTATTTGTATCTGAAAGAACATAGTTCCAAAGAAATCAGGTGTAATCATGACAGTGGATGTATAGTATATAGTATATAGTATATAGAAGCATAGGAAGTGTCCATATCTCCATTTAGCTCAAAATCACAGTGAAAAAATATCACAACAAAACAGCTTCTAAATAAAAGTATTAGATTCTTGTGTGACCCAGGTTAAAAATCTGTATTAAAAACAATAAATTAGTTGATTGAATGACGACAAGTGAAACTCATGGTGGAAAAATCAATTCATTAATACTACGTTTTGGTTAATAATAAAAAACAGATGTTTATCTAAAAGGAGAGATAGAACCATAATAAAATAATTTATAGAGAGTTTTAGTTTGAAGGAGACGGGTTGGAGACTGTCTGTCACCCAATCAGAAAAGAAGCCCCGCCCATTGAGCTGATCGGAGCAGGTTCACTTCCTCTGAAGTTGCCGGGAAGAGAGAGAGCAAGGCGCATTAAACAGACACTCACCATAGGAAGATAAAACAAGAAAAGTGGATCAGACTCGGAAAAGCTGCCGAAGAAATCTCCCGGGACGACCAGGACCTGTGTGAGCACAGTCGGAGGAACCTGTCGGGAAGAGAAACGCATCGGTGAGCGGCCGTCTTGATGTGCTAAAGGCTAATAGCTAATGCAACGAGTTAAACCCTTAGCATAGGAGCTAACATCAGAGCACTAACTCCGGTGCTGATTGGCGCGAGAGAGACACACTACGACACACCACACATTAATGCTGAAGCCCTGATCCGACATTTTAAAGGTGCATTGTGAGACATTTGTTTGCTCCTTTGTTGCACATAGAGCTGTATTATGTGTGTGTTTAGCACCTTATTTGTGCATTCTAAGCTCATCCAGCCATATTTTATTAGCTGTGCACATTACATGTTTTTCTTTCTAGATGATTGATATTGTTTTATGTGCTAATTACGATGTAAAGAGCACAGGATATTTTGATACTGTTGATTTGGAGTGAGGAAGATTAGTTCAATAACATAATCTGATATTTTGAGTGTTGCTTATTTTATTACTGAACATTGTGATAGCATGTTGCAACAGTAATTGAGTAAAATTGTTATTCTCTATTAGGCCTGGGACGATAACAAATTTTGCTGGACGATATATTGTCCCACGAATTATTGCCGATAAACGATATTATTGTCAACATGATAATATATCATAATAATGCACACCCTTTCAAATACAATAAACTTTTATTTTTCAGTAATTTTTTACCATCGTAATTGTAATTTCAGGAACGTTGAAATATCCTAAATAAATAAAACAAACAAAGAATAAAATGGACTCTCAGTCTCTGTTAGCAAAAACAGCACTCAAATATAAAACCACACACAACCAAGACAATAAATAAAATGGCTTATCAAGTCTCGATTAACAAAATTGCACTTCAATAAATATTGAACATTTAGGCTGTTTGTGACATGTATTTTCTTGCAGGCAATTCGTTCTGTCTGTCAAACGTTTGCAGCATCTCTCTCAATGCTGGTTTTTCAACTGTACTAAAGGGCAGCATTTCTTTTGCGATGCAGCGAACTACCATTTTTGCTCCATTTATATTTACTTTGTCGACCAAACGCCTCAGTGAGTGTTGACTTTCGGGACGAAGGCTCGGCATCTTGAGGTGCACTTTTTTTTCCCCAGCTGGGAACACTGGGTTGGGTGGTTGTGCTTTAGGTGGGCATGCAACTTTGTTGTGTTGCTTTTTTTTGTTGACACCACTTTTGAACTGGCTCGTCCGTGTTGATGGGCTCACCTTGCTCATTCGGTGAGCAGATGTGGTAGAAATAACTATTTTTGTACAATGTTTATTTTTTTAGTACATCAGTTTGGCTGAAATCTGTGGTGCTTCCACCTGCTGAACACAGAATAAACTATAAGTACCAGTCTTGGCTGCTTAACACAGCTCATATTACATGTGTAAAAATTATTGTAGGCTATTGTATTGTACAGTATCTGTAAATAATCGTGTTTCTCCTCTGTTCCTTAATATCTACAGATATGACAATGATTTCAGCATAAAATATCCTTTAACATGACTTTTTTCATTTCATTACATGAAGCACTGCAACACCTGATGTCCTCTGAATCCACTGTGGCAGCAGCAACAAGGTGGAGATCGGCAGCTTCAGGCTGGTCAACATGTTAATAATATTGAGTAAATTTCTATATCCATTATGGTTGGTAAAATTAACACTGTTATCACAACAATGTTCATCTTTTACTTTCTGATTTGATAAACTTTAGATAAAATGTCTTTTCTTTTTTGTCATAAGAGACAGAACACGGTCAGCACAGCTGTGTCCCTCAGGTTCGACCGTCCCTAATAAAATGACAGGAAACATAAAAGTATGGCATTATTGCTGAGATAAGTGTTACTTTCAAACAAAGTCTATGTCCTTATATTCTGTGGATATTCAACTATGTATTTGAATATGGTTTGGGATTAAACAGTGTACTACAATGAATGTGCAGTCTGGAGTTCTTTCACATTAAAAGTATTGCATTTATAATGTAATGCATCATGTGCAATCATTTGCTTTAATTGTTAGTAAGTTATGAAAACAGGTCTATACCTGGTAGGTAAACTGTTCATTCATAAATAAAGTCCAGCTCAACAAGTTTCACACTGCAGCAGCTGCACTAACGTTATTTCTGAACCAATAATCTAATAAAACATTATTACTGAAGTTACCCACAGTAACGTAGTCAAGCCAAATAGGTTGGGGAGCTGAACAACTTTACATAACGTTAAATATCTAACTTGGTGGAGCTCATTCACTAAACACACAGTCGCCTTCAGTTTAAAAGATTTATCACCATAAACTCTAATGCTCCTCTCTCCACTGTGTGAACCGCTTCATGTCGGTTTAATAACCCCCGTCACTCCCGTTAGCATTGCCATTACTGCTGGTATGTTGCCTGGAGGTTAGCGGAGCTAAGCTAACCAGCCAGGTACAGAGACAATGATACCTGCTCATCACTACTGACACGTAAATAAAAGGCAGTACTTTACACACCACAGACACTTCTCCGTCAGGACAATCAGCCGAACAACAAACGATAATATTCACATGTGAATGAAAACTCCTCCCCAGACCCGGTCGCGTTCGGTGACGGGAATTAGCCTGGAATTAGCCCCCCCTCCCCCCCCAGAGTTGTTACGAAGGAAGAACTTACTGATTGAGTCTAAAACCGTATTTTGAACCAGGCTGTAAACAGGTTTAATTCTGCTCTAAAGTCTGGCGTTTTAACATGGGAGTCAATTCCCATTGACTCCCTCTTGGAGCCAGCCTCAAGTGGCCACCCAGTGAACTGCAGTTTTTTGCACTTCAGCATTGGCCTCAGCGGTCAGCCCGGGATGTTGCCGCTTGGTGTGGAGCCAATGCTAGCGTCCCTGCCTCCCCCCACAGAGACAAAGAGACTGGATGACTGACAAGAGGGTTCACTCTGTTCATTCCGCTATGGAACAAACGCCCCCAGGTGCTGAGACCGAGCTCAGAGTGAACCCTCTTGTCATCCAGCCTGCTTGGAGGCGAGAGAAGAGGAAAACAAACGCGCATGCACATGGCAATAAATCGAGGCGGGAAAAATTATCGAGTTCATTTTAATTTATCGTGCGATTAATTGATTTATTGATTATCGGCCCAGGCCTATTCTCTATTGATAAAGAGTTTATGTAGATTTAACATGATTAATGTACTATAATTCATTTTTTGAGATTTGAGAAAATTAAGATGAATGCTCTGATCCAACTTATCGTAGGTCAGGTTTTTTGATGGACCCATTGAGAGTTTGACCTACCTGGATGTTGGAGCCAGTCAAAGTTTGATGGCGAGCCAGACCCCGGAGGATACTTAGAGATACTACGCCGTGGAACCTGAATCCTTTTACACTTTACATACACACACACACACACCATCCACGCAACAGTGCGGTGGGACTGATTTTCCACCTTCACGGTGTTGACTGAACAGTGACTGAAAACAGGTGAACTGAACTTTAGAAAAAACGCAGCTGCAAAACTTTATTTTATTTTTTATTTTCTATACTTACCCGGGTAAGAGTTGTGATAATTTGTGTGATTGATGTTTTTATTCATCCTTCCCATCCTGTAATAAATAGGGAAGCATATACTCCTGCGTCATCGTTTGATCAATCCTGGGCTCCATAGTCGATCTTAGAACTTCTGATTTCACTGGTTATTGAACCTAGTTACTATTTTTCAGTACTATTCTCTTTTCCTCTCAGAAGGGTTACACTTGTTTAGTTTTATTTCATAATACATGATAATATTGGATCATTCATTTGTATTTATCAGCATGTAAGCTTGTTGCAGTGTCTCAAACCCAGTTTTTCATCAATGTCACAGAAGAACAACAATGAAATGGATGGCTACACACCAGAATTGTATGGACCTGAGGGCAGAAAGTGACCTTACTTTGGAGGAGATGGATGACAAGGAGTTGTTGGACATGGTCTGGGCAGTGGTCAACAAATTGTCAGAGGGCACAAATAACCATCCACTTCCTCAAGATGTCCCTGCTCAGGAATGGCATGACTTGTTCAAGTGGACTGGTTCTGATGAGGACCCCCCCCCTAATAGCATCACCTCTCAGCTTGGAGCAGCATCCTCCTGAAACCCAATGGTGAACTGGCTGCTGCCATAAATCACCAGCAAGTGTCCTGCAGTCAGGCCCCGTGTTCAGCCAGGCAGGGCCTCACATCCAGACACAGGTAAGGTACTAACTATAGGTTAGAGAGCGATTCAGAGGAACTTTATCAATACCTGTATCAAGAAAGATACTTATTAATGGAGGATGGGGTAATTCATGAGTACTCAGAGTAGTGAACCTGACCGAGTATAGAAACGTTTACATTGGTAGAAACCTCCCGTTTGGCACGCAGAAATTATTCTTTCATTAAATTGTAAAAACTGTGCATGATTGATTTCTTCTGTGGTTGATTAAAGAATCAGTGGTGTCAGTGATAGTGCTGTGCTTTAGAGTTCTGGGAAACACCACAGAGCAACTACAGGTTACAGATATTATTCATCTTTGGTTCATCATGTTCAGGAGGACAATATTAAGATCAGGACAGAGATTATACAAGGCTGGGTTAGGTATAAATGTGTGTGGTGGTGGTTTTAACTCTCTGACACCAAGGGGACAGATGACACAGAGGATGCAGGTTGTCTTATCTCTTATTTTGTGTCTGTTCTTGTCTCCAGTTCAACAATGTGCCATCAGGGAAGCTGACCAAACACCTGGAGGTGAGGCTGGCTCCTGTTGGATTATTGTAAGTATCGCACACATTAATGCAAACACACACAAACACACCTCTGAGCTACTGTTTCTATTTGTCTTCTTATGTGTCTGATTGTGTTTATGTAGCAAAGGAAAGGGGGTTTACGGGGCTCCAGGAGACAGACTTCCTTTTCCCGTGACCAACCGCCACTCACAGTAAGTCTGCCTGACTAGTTCACAGTCACCTTGTCTGTCATGAATTTATATTTCTTTGATTGAGATGCTTTCATGTTCTTTTCTTTCCTCACACTTTTAAACATTGGTAATTCATGCTTTCTGTGTTTTTTCTGTTTTTCCACAGAAAGAGAAAATGTGAGAGCTAGCAGGATGATGACATGCCGTATGTCAAGCTTTCGAAGACGGAACAGACACTAAACGCTGTTGCTGAGCTCGAAACTCCTGACTGTGCAGTCGTTGACCCCAACCTTGAAAAGAGAGTATGTGTCTTTGCTTTGTAGGTTTGAGACTCTGTGTCACACAAACCTCATCCAGCTGTGTCTATGACCACACTTCTAAAACCGTTCTCTAACTATAATTCTTGACATCATGACACATCTATATACCCAGATTTAACTTGTGCAAAACAAGAAAGACACCAGTTCATTGTTGATATGCATTATGATATATACCAAATAGATATTAGAAATATAATAAAACAAATGATTTACCAAAATAAAATTAAAATCGCGTTTATAAAAATACTATATATATATACATATACATACATACAGATATACATGCAGATATACATGCATTTATACTTCTGACCAAATGTATTTATGCAAATATTTTAATGACCTATTTTTCTTATAGTAGAGTAGGTTTTAATAATGTGACTTTACTTTTACTTTTGTTAATATAAAGTATTCTGTTACATTTCATTACTGGATGAATAAGAAGTATTTAAGTGGGTAGAGAAGAGACGGGGACTTTGATACTGATTATAAAGGCTCAGTATAGTGTATGACTTGCTTATGGATGAGGCACTGATACAATCCTGGATGAAAACTATTATAACTAACAGGTTGTGGTTTTAACTCTCTGACACCAAGGGGACAGATGACACAGAGGATGCAGGTTGTCTTATCTCTTATTTTGTGTCTGTTCTTGTCTCCAGTTCAACAATGTGCCAGCAGTAAAGCTGACCAAACACCTGGAGGTGAAGCTGGCTCCTGTTGGATTATTGTAAGTATCACACACATTAATGCAAACACACACACACACACACACACACACACACACCTACCTCTGAATCTCCGTTTGTATCTGTCTTCTAATGTGTCTGATTGTGTTCATGTAGCAAAGGAAAGGTGATTTATGGGGCTCCAGGAGACAGAGTTCCTTCTCCCTGTCCAGACACAGGAGGCTCTGGAAGAGATGGCAGCTGACACTGTCGCTGCTGTCCAGACACAGGAGGCTCTGGAAGAGATGGCAGCTGCCGTTGCTGTCGAGGCACAGGGGGCTCAGGAGAAGATTGCAATGGAATTGAATGCTGCAAGAAACAGCTCTCTGTCAGCTCTCCTGTTTTCTACTATGGATTATCCAATGCATCTAGTTGAGGACAATCTTCTTCTCCAAAATTCAGTTAAAATAAAAAAAAAAAGATTACAATGGTACTTCAAGCTCCTGAAGTTTGTTACATTCTCCTATGTGTTTTAACCTGTAATGGAAATTACATTTAATTGCATGAGGGGACAATGGTTGACCAAATTGTTAATCTAAAAAGGGTAACCTTAAGGTTTATGATGGTGGCTTAAGAGACACAGAAATTGCCACCACAATATCCAACCAGATGTTTTTTCATTTATCCGACCACCTCTCGTTTATTCGACCGGACGTCGTTGCTCCGGTCAGGTTTCTCATTTATCCAATCACATGTTGTATATCCAACCAGATATTTTGTCATTTATCTGACCACCTCTCGTTTATCCAACCGGACATTGTTGCTCCGACCAGGTTTCTCATTTATCCAATCACATGTTGTATATCCAACCAGATATTTTGTAATTTATCCAACCACCTTTCGTTTAAAAAAATGAGAAACCTTGGTGAGACAAACAAGGGGTGTTTGGATAAATTTATGAAGTGGGATGATTCAGATCCGTACGGACATTTTAAGGTCCTCATCAGTGCATAAAAGCAGAAGAGATCATTCTGTGCTTGGATTCTCCTCAGAAACAGATCTCTGTCTGCTCGACAAGCTTTAAAATGATGGAGTACATGACAGTGGTTGTCCGATGGTGCCGTGTGCCACAGCCTCACATCAATTAACCCACATCAGGTCTTGGTGGTACATGAGCAGGTGGAACTGTACAGAAAATGAGACCCAGCATTTGAGAGTTATTTGCGCTCACCTATCCAGCGCTGGTGTTTGGAGCTATATAGCCAAACTGTTCTCTACAATGAAGAAGCTATGGTCAGACCCGACGTTTAATCTATTGGGCTCTGGAGCTTTTGAGTTATTGTTGACAGATAAACAACCATTGACTGAAATTGTCAACCAATATAGTGTCACATACACTGAGATTCAGCCAGGAGTTAGCTTCTACGAAAATGTCATGAAGACAGTAGCATTGGTGAAAGCGTGCAGTATGTTTAATTGCATGAGCAGACATGTATGTGAATGACTGACCAAAGAGTTGACCAAATTGTTAATCTAAAAGGGTAACCTTAAGGTTTATGATGGTGGCTTAAGAGACTTGAGTTTTATGGCCTCGAGAAACCACAACTTTATGGTATCTCTTGGTATCTCTGATTGGGATCTCACACCTGGGGTCTCACAGGGGGGTCATCCACAGAACATGTAAACAAATGGACAGGATATCTCCTCCACTGAGAGAAACTACAGGAGGGTAATAAATACCTTTGCATGCTTAGTGGGAGGGGGCTGCGAGTTATAGGAACACTGATTCTCCTATGTTCTTTTCTCATTTGTGCATGCCATTCAGGTGATGTGTACTGATGAGTCCATCTGCAGATGCTGAATTAAACTTTCAGAAAGAAGTGTTTGACTTTGTGCTTGTTTCACAGAAATTGCCACCACAATTTTGGTGTTGTCGGCAGGATCACTCTTGTGAGAAGACACTCTGGATCTCAGGGCTGAAAGGTAAAACTGCGCAGGGAGTCTGGGACTCTGACCTCAACCTCCCTGACAAAAGAAGGTAGAGACGTGAGGGCCTGATGCCTGAGAACCAAAGAGTGCTCTCACTGCTGTGATCCAGCGGACCAATTAGCACAAAGACACTGTCTTTCTGGGAAGACAAATTCAGAAGGGAAACGGTTCTCTCACAGGGTGAGTGACAGACGTGTCTGCATGGCAAGGTTTGGAACCGATGTAGAATCAAGGAAGCTTCGGGTGTTCTTGGAGATCATGGGTGGTCTTGTAGACCACAGAGTTAATATAGAATAAGCCTGTTGGTGATCTTAGAGAAGGTCACATAGTTAATTGGGAACTAATGAGTATGGTATTAGAATAAGCAGGTTGGTGATCTGAGAGGAGGTCACAGAGTTAAGGAGTATGGATATATACAAGATATAATAATAGGGATTGAAGGTAGGGATTGAACTAATCTCCAAGTCTCAGTGTGTCCGACTAGACCCTGATCTGGACTCAGCTCCACCGAGAGGACAACTACAGCCAGCAGCGGTGCAGTGTGATGACCAGCAGGACACTCAGCTGCTACCGGTGCAGAGGGCGCAGGCGGCAGCTCCAGCTGTCCCTAACCTCCATCCAGACCTCGACCTTGTTGCAGCAGAGGAGGTGGATAGGCCTCCATCATGCACCACTCACATACTCCACGGCGAACTGGGAAGGAGGCAATTTATGATTTGAATGCAACCCTGCAAGCACCGATAGTGGAGGTGGCTGCAGGAGATGGAAACACTCAGCTGATCTCCAGACCATGGTCATTCACCAATATGAAAGAACCTACCATTTCATCTCTCCCACAAGTGTTAAGTGGGGGAGCGGTGTGCAGTGCAACTGGAACCAGCACTGAACAGCAGAGACTGCTGATGACTGAGATGGGGACTCAGTATTCGAAAGTGGCAAGATCTGTCTCTGCACAGGAGCGGTGAATGGTGAATCCAGCATGGGGTCATGCTGATCATGCAGGAAAACTCTTGAACAGCAAGACAAAGAAAAAGGACAGCTGGCAGCATATCAAAACCAAGTCTGCGGGCACAAGAAAGGTCATGGACGGAGAGGAAGGGGACGTGGAAGAACTGACGCTTGTTTCAAATGTGGCAAAATTGGACATTAGATCAGGGATTGTCCTGAGAACCAATACACATAGTGTGATTGAGTAGCGTTGGAGCTGGGGACAGTATATAGAGAGATACACTGTACCATTGTTTTGTTAAAATGAGGTTAAGGAAATTTTAAACATTAATTTTTGTTGTCACCACGCTGGCTGATAGATTTTATTGGTAGAGATTTGATGTGTTCATTGAGTAATATGCTAATTTTAACATCACAAGGCGTAGATGTAACTAGAGGATTTGATACATGCATATCAATGGAAGATTCTGAACTCTTCCCTCACCTCTGTAAGTAACACTTTTCTTGTGTGTTCAATCACTGTGTTGTCTCAGTAGCTTAGATTGATTCACTGGAAAGGTATCAAATTCTGATCTCCATGTTCTATTAGGCAAAGGAGAACAAAAACAATTAGTATTGAAAGTTTTGGAACTTTGGACCAAAAGGGGTTATGGGAAGGGAAAAAACATCTGATCCCAATAATAATAATAATTTAATCAGAGGTTTAGAGGTAAATCACAAAAGATTTCTGCAGTGATAAATGCAATTATCTTAAAACAGTTCTTAAAACAGATCAGATCATTATAGCAGGTGATTTCAATATTCATGTAGATGTTGCCAATGACAGCCTTAGTTCAGCATTTAAATCAATAATAGACTCGATTGGTTTCACTCAACATGTGAATCAACCGACCCACTGCCTGAATCACACTCTTGATCTTGCCCTGACATATGGCATTGACATAGAAAATATAACTATTCCAACAGAACCCTCTTCTGTCTGACCATTTTTTACTTACATTTGAATTCAGAATTGTTAATTACGTCAATTCTGGACGGAAATTCTATTATAGTCGATGTCTATCCGACAAAAATGTTCACAAATTTAAAGAACTGCTCCCCTCTTCCCTTCCCTCTCAGCCATGTGTCAGTACTATACAAGAAGATTATCAAGACCTTACTCCCACACTAGTTGATAACTTTGTAAATAGTACTGCAGCCTCACTAAAAACAGCACTTGAAGCTGTCGCCCCATTAAAAAAGAAGAAAGTAAGTCAGAGGAGATTAGCTCCATGGTATAATTCCCAAACGTGTGTTCTAAAACAGACATCGCGGAAGCTAGAAAGGAAGTGGCGTTCCACCAATCACCAAGACTTCCACCTAGCCTGGAAGAATAGCCTTATAAATTACAAAAAAGCACTTAGAAATGCCCGAACCTCTTATTATTCATTATTAATAGATGAAAATAGGAACAACCCCAGGTTCCTCTTCAGCACTGTAGCCAGGCTGACAGAAAGTCACACCTCTACTGACCCATCTATTCCTCTAGATCTGAGAAGCAATGACTTCATGAGCTTCTTCACTAATAAAATTACAACCATCAGGGATAAAATCCACCACCTCCTCCCAGTGAATAACACTGATACATTGTCTGGTCCTGAAACCATAGCACCAGATTTATGTCTAAACAAATTTTACTCTATTGATCTTCCTGAACTGACCTCGTTAGTTTCATCATCTAAACCAACTACTTGTCAGCTGGACTCTGTTCCAACTAGACTTTTTAAAGAAGTCCTCCCCCTAATTGACCGTTCCATTTTAAATCAGATTAATATGTCTTTGCTAACCGGCTACGTACCACAGGCTTTTAAGGTAGCCGTTATTAAACCTCTGCTTAAAAAGCCTACGCTTGATCCAGAGGTTTTAGCTAACTCTAGACCCATATCCAACCTGCTCTTCATTTCCACAATCCGAGAAAAAGCCATTGCTAACCAGCTTTGTGGTAACTTAGATAGTAACGGTTTATTGGAAAAATTTCAGTCAGGATTTAGAACCCATCACAGCACAGAAACAGCACTATTGAAAGTCACCAATGACCTTCTTATGGCATCAGATGATGGACTTGTCTCTGTCCTCGTCTTGTTGGACCTTAGTGCAGCCTTTGACACAATAGATCATAAGATTCTGCTACAGAGATTAGAACAACATATAGGAATTAAAGGAACAGCACTACACCGGTTTAAATCATATTTATCAGATAGATTCCAATTTGTTAACGTTAACAATGACTCCTCCATGCACATGCAAGTTAATCATGGAGTTCCACAAGGTTCTGTCCTTGGACCAATACTCTTCACCTTATATATGCTCCCTTTAGGCAACATTATTAGACAGCACCACAGCAGACAGCTGGGGGAACTCCCATCATGCACTGAGCACTTCATCACTTCCCTCTGTCTCTCTGCCCCCCCACACCTGTTTATTTATTTATTTATTTATTTTAACATGTCATCATGTCAAAGTGTCACTTTGTCCTCCCATAGTCCCTCTGGCTCTTCTCTCTCTCTCGTTTCAGATAACTCTGGCTGCAGGACAAAAACGACTACCATCACCATTGTTATCATTAATTACAATAACTCAGTAATTCATTAATATATGTAATCCTGTTGTAGATCACTACATTGTTATTGTTATAGTCAGCCCTGATACTGATGGTGCCCAATTGTTCCAGGTCTCTCTCTCTCCACCTCATCTCTCTCTTCTCTCCCCAGCTTTCCACCCATCTCTCCTTTCCTCCCCCTTCCTTTTCCTTTTGCCAGAGGTTTCTCCCTGTTAATGAGGGAGTTTTTCCTCTCCACAGTCGCCTGTGCTTGCTCATTGTGGGAACTGTTGGGTTTCTCTACGTTAATATTGTTTTAAGGCCTTGACCTTTAAATGTAAAGTGCCTTGAGATAATGTAAATTATGAATTGGCGCTATATAAATAAAATTGAATTGAATTGAATTGAATTCATGTCCCACGGAAATAACATTAACTGTATAACCTTACAGTAAAGTTTTTTCGCGGTGTTGCTAAGTTAAGCTCACGCTACTTTATACTGTATATGCAGTAGGAACAGAAAAACAAAGATATCGATGTTATTCTATATAAAATGCAAAGACTTTCCCTAACACAACGTGACATACATATCTGTCAATTATGTTACTATGCTTCCCTGCAGACTCTTCACTTCGTGGCCCTTACCGAGACCTGGATCACTCCAGAAAACACTGCCACTCCAGCTGCCCTCTCATCTGCCTACTCCTTTTCACACTCCCCGAGACAAACAGGTCGAGAAGGAGGAACTGGTCTCCTCCTCTCCCCCATGTGGTCCTACCAGGTCCTTCCCCTGGACAACCGTTCCCAGATCTGCTTTTGAATTCCAGGCTGTCTCTGTCACACTTCCTTTCAAACTCAACATTGGTCACCATCACACGGTTACCACCCGCTGCAATCTGAAATCCCTCTCTCCCTCTGCTCTCTCCTCTACTGTTCTTTCCTCACTACCATCTACAGACCAATTTTCACTAATGTCTACTGAGGAAGCCTCCTCCACTCTGCTATCCTCCCTCTTGTCCTCTTTAGATGCTCTATATCCTCTCACCTACCTACTCCGATCAACTCCTCCCTCACTTCAGGCATTATTCCAGCTCCTTTCAAGACAGCCATGGTAAAGCCACTCCTAAAGAAACCCACCCTAGACTCAGCTGACATCTGAAACTACAGACCTGTATCTCTTCTTTCATTCCTCTCTATAACACTGGAACATGCAGTCTAAGACCAACTGTCCTCCTATCTTTCAGAAAATGACTTCCTTTACCCTAATCAGTCAG
Organism: Paralichthys olivaceus; assembly: GCF_024713975.1. Taxonomy (NCBI): domain Eukaryota; kingdom Metazoa; phylum Chordata; class Actinopteri; order Pleuronectiformes; family Paralichthyidae; genus Paralichthys; species Paralichthys olivaceus. The sequence continues at coordinate 15,937,021 of NC_091109.1, forward strand.
GCTTCAGGACTGGTCACTCCACTGAGACGGCCCTCCTCACAGTGACTGAGTTTCTCGGTGCCACCAGAGCCTCGTCCGACTCGTCAGTCCTCATTCTCCTTGACTTATCCTCTGCGTTTGACTCAGTCAACTACCAAATCCTCCTCTCCACTCTGGCTGATCTTGGCATTGCTGACTCTGCTCTGACCTGGTTCACATCATACCTGACAAATCGCACCTTTCAGGTCACATGGAATGGCTCCTTGTCCAATCCCTGCCTTCTGGAAACTGGTGTCCCTCAAAGCTCAGTATTAGGACCACTTCTGTTTTCACTATACACTAGATCGCTAGGCTCTGCAATCACATCGCATGGATTCTCTTACCACTGTTATGCTGACGACAACCCAACTGTTCCTCTCTCTTCCCACATCCTCCTCCAGCACCCACGTTGTGACGTGCATCTCGGAATGTCTGGCAGACATCTCCGCTTGGACAGCTACGCATCACCTCAACCTTAGAAAACTGAACTGTTCTTCATCGCGGGGAAATACTGCCCTCATATGGACCTGTAAGTCACTGTCGAGGATGTCACGGTACCATCTTCGTCGACGGCAAGGAACCTAGGCGTAATCCTAGACGACGGACTGTCCTGCGCCCCCCAACATCACTGCTGTGGCCCGATCCTGCAGGTCTTCCCTCTACAATATCCGCAGGATCCGGTCTTTCTTCACAAAAGACGCAACGCAACTCCTGGTCCAAGCGCTGGTCATCTCCTGCCTGGACTACTGCAACTCCCTCTTGGCTGGACTCCCAGCCTCTGCAGCTAAACCGTTGCAGCGTATCCAGAACGCTGCAGCGCGCCTTGTTTACAATCTTCCCAAATTGTCCCATGTGACCCCCCTCCTCCGTGACCTCCACTGGCTTCCTGTTGGGGCCAGCATCCGATTCAAGATGATGGTGCTGGCCTTTAAGGCCGTCAATGCAACTGCACCTGTCTACCTCCAACACTAGTCAGACCACATGCCCCAGTGAGAGCACTTTGCTCATCTACATCAGCTGGCCGACTGGTACCCCCATCACTGAGAGCAAACAAAGCCCGCTCAGCGAAGTTGCGACTCTTCTCTGTTTTAGCACATCAGTGGTGGAACCATAGACTGTATATAAAGCGCTCAGCCCGGGGTGTTGCCGCTTGGGTGGAACAAACTCCCGACCAATGTCAGGACAGCGGAATCACATTCCATCTTCCGCAAAAGACTCAAGACTCATTTGTTCAGACTTCACCTCGACCCTGCATAGCATGACTCCCGAGAACCGGAGATGAAGCTGAAACAGCGCCAAAATTTTCAGTGGCCGGGAGGGGCATTACGTCTATAGTAGTTTAGCACTACCATAGACAATGAATGGGAATGTGTTTAGGGCCGTTTAGCTAAACAATCCACGGCTGCTGCGTGGGAGACCGAGGTCGATTCCCAGATGGAGAGGAACATATTTTTTACATAAAATGTCGAGAATTTCCTGTGAAAGTGAAAAAAATAAAAAAAACTGAATCCACACCTGCATCCACATTAAATGGGTTCCTCCCCTTCCATTCATCAAGTTTGGTAGAAAAAGGTTAATTTATTTTTTTAGTAATCTGGCAAACAAATAAACCAATAAACAAACAGAGGTAATAAATGGATCTTTCCAGTTATCTTCATCTGGTGAAACACCTTCTGTCACCACCAGTTCAACCAGCGAAACATAGTTTAAGACTGGTCGATGTTTTCAGCAGAGGATCTAGAAAAGAGGGATTGTAGAGGAGGAAAAGATGTTCTCCATCTCATACATTATTATCTATTTGCTCAGGGTACTTTGTAAAAGACGAATAGAAGAAATATCATCTGAAAGAGGACAACAGTTTTGCTCTACTTCCACTGAATGTTGCTTGGTCAGAACCACTTCTTCCAACTGTCTGATTAAAGTTTTCATGACTTGTTCAGCATAATTTATATAAATCATATATAGATATAGATATATAAATTGTATAGATAATATCAATATACCTCTACTAGCTGGGTTGAAGAAGACTGTGACTGTGTTGCTCCTCTTCATTGGAGGGATGAACACAAGAACAGCGAGATACTGTAGGACGAGGACGCTGAGCCAGTGAGGCACGGCACTGTACTGACTGGCCCTGAACTGGATGTTAGTGATGTGCACCGTCTCCAACAGACTGGCCACCATCAGGATGAGACTGATGCAGAAGAAAACGTCTGCAGGACACAACATACGACAGTTCAGTCAACTTTTCAATAACATCATGTATCTTAGCTATGATCTTGTGTTGGAAATGATGTTTACAATAAAACTCGAGGAACCTGTTGTTCACAATAAATTAAACAAATTAATAATTTCTTTTAAAGTCACACTGTCCCGTTGACCAAATAATTGACACACTTTTCAGTGGAACTACTTTCTACCAAGAAATGTTCCCTTTCCAGCATCACAGGGGTCGGACACTCACTGATGAGAGGCGTCCCCCTGGTGATGGGCAGCAGGTTGTTCATGATGAGCAGGATGAGGGTCATCTTGAAGGAGGAGCGGTTTGGGGCCCAATAATACTCAAGATTAACCGTATGATACATCTTACTGTGTGGTTGTTCACGTATATGAGGGGCAGAGGAGATCTCAGCATGTAGATTCCTGAAAAGATCAATGGTTCAGTTACATCCAGTATACTACTGTTTACTTCCTCTATTTACTTTGTATTCTATTTACATGCTGAAAAACACATATGGGTCACAGTGTAGAAATTGTTAAGGCTGAGGCCTTAAGACAACAAGACAACAATAGACTTTATTTGTACACATTCACATGGATAGATATAATCTTTTTTTCTTTTTTAGAGTTTATTAGTCTAAGCCAAGAAATATATCCTATATATCATCAAAAATCATGTACAAATACAGTAACAGAAAATCACAGAGATGGATGTAATTTAATATAAAAAACAAAGAGACACTGTGACACATACATCTGCCCGTCATTTATCTGGTCTTTAGTCAAACAGTCTCTTACCTTTGCTGAATAAAACACCTCACATGTGTAAAGTAGTTGTAGAGCAACATCTGCTGTAGTTTGTTGTTCTTCAGTCACAGAAGTTGAAGGAAAAGTCGAGGAAGAGAGACAGAGATGAAGCTGAAACAGCGCCATAATGTTCAGTCGCCGGGAGGGGCATTACGTGCATAGTGATTTAACACTACCATAGAGAATGAATGGGAACGTGTAAGGGACGTTTAGCGCAGAAGGCCTGTGTTCGATACCCGGCAATAGACTATTATTAGCCAATTTTTTGTATTTCGAAAGTTGAGCAGATGTAATGTCAACATGTACTTCTGGAATTGGTTTATTTGTGTAACAGACAATGAAAACCATTTGAAACTTTTTTCTTGAAATATCACTTTTGTAATAATAAGATAGTAAAGTGGGCCTTTTCATGTTTTGAAAAATTTGTGGCAATGACATTGACTTGAAATTGAGAGCAGGCACTGCAAGTCAGAACTGTTCATCAATAGGAAACACAAGCATAGCATTCTGTTTACACGGTATATTTTAGAAGCTCATAGAATCAAGACTGTTCCCTTCAAGTCTAAATCAATTTTGTATTGGGTCTGTTGTTTGCATTAGGGGCCAGCTAGGCTTTTAGCCCCACCCTGCCTGAGGTGTGAGTTGTTGGGCCATGAAGAGGTATATTGTTATCGTGGTAAAAGGCTCAAAGTTAACTAGAAAGTGATTCTGAGATTTACACACTTCCAGCACTACCAGTAATTCTTTCAAAATGACTTTACAAGCGTGGATATGTCATGAGCCATAGTCATCCATAGTTATTCTGCTATAGACCTAGACGGCTGGGGGATCACCCATCAGGCACCAGAAACCAGCACCTTCTCTCTTCTCTCTCTGCCTTGTTTATTTTATTGTATCTTATTACATGTCTCTAATTCCTTGGGTCTTCTCCTCCCCTCCTTGGTCCATGCTGTGCGGCTCTCTGGAACCCATCCTGGCTCGGGTCCTGATGAGGGATGGACCTAGTGAGGTCACCGGTTTGTCGCAGGGCTAACGTGGAGGGTCATGCAACCACCAGCACTCTCACCTGAGGACCTCTTACCTTGGAGCCATGTTCACTACTACTACTGCACATGTTGGACCATGAGGGAGGTAGGAGTGCCCGGAGGGACCAACGCGCCCTTGGAAGACCATGCCAACATCCAGGTGGTGATTCCCGGGCTGGATTCAAGCCAATGACCAGAGACTGTGACTCCACCCCCCCCTTTATTTCCTTTTGTTCCCCTATATATATTTTTTCTCCACTCACCCCAACCAGTCCTGGCAGAGGCCGTTGATAGATACATGTAGGGAAAGTAGATTTAGTTCTCATGGCCAATGTGTTTGATGTGCAAGTGCTGCCAAATATATACAGAATACATCCTTGCTGGCCCATCCACTGCGGTCTCCTGTTTATAATGCATGAAAATCCAACTTAACTGATTAAAGCTTTTGACAAGACCAGTTGATGCAGTCGTATTTTTTATTATATATAAAAATATATTTTTATTTCTCGCCGGAGTAGTCCTGGTTTGGGGAGATTATTACAGCTGGAGGTGCAGCGTGCAGGGAGAAGAGGCATGATAACCTGTGTTATGTTATTGCTCATAGTTGTTTTAGCTTTATGGTGTATTTAGTGTTAGTCGTTCAGTTTTGATTGCTTTTTTGTCATAGGGTTAAATATTAAAAACCTATGTTGGAGCTAGTGAAATAGGAAGTATATTCTGGGGATGTATAGTACGAGACCTGAAGAGGTCTTTCTGAGCTTGCTCCACAGAGCGCTGTGTGAGCTTGGGGTTCAGGGGTTTTTTTGTTTTTTTTTTGTCATCAAGAAATTAAAGCATTTCTTGATGATTTTAGCCTTTCTGATCCCTGGCGGTTCTTGTATCCTACAGGAAGAGAATACTCCTTCTTTTCCCATGTCCACTACACTTACACTCGAATTGATTATTTTTTTATAGATAATAAATTCATCTCAAACCTTAAGTCATGTAAATACGAAAGTATTGTTATTTCTGATCACGCTCCCCTGGTTCTGGTACTAGCTTTTCCAGATGCTGACTATACAAGGAGACACTGGAGACTAAATCCATTGTTACTCTCCGACGAGAGCTTTCTCTCACACATCTCTACACATATTAAAACTTTTTTAAGCATCAATAGAACACCTGATGTGTCTAATAAGACAATTTGGGAAGCTATGAAAGCGTACTTAGGAGGAGAAATTATATCATTCTCAGCATATAAAAACAAGTGCTCAAAGCAGAAACAGACTGACATTGCTAATCAGATTTTAAACATAGATAAACAACATGTAAATTCACCTTCACCTGATCTGTACAAGGAGCGCTTGAAACTTCAGGCCGAATTTAACGTTCTTTCCTCTCATGAAGTCGAAAGTCTCTTACTTCGGAGTAAAAGTAACTATTATGAGCACGGTGGAAAAACTGGCAAACTCCTGGCTACTCAGCTGCGTGGGTTGAGAATGAACCAACTTATTGCTGAAGTACAGACTGATAATGGATGTATAACATCTGACCAGAAAGAGATTAATGACAAGTTTAGAACTTTCTACTCAAATTTATACTCTTCAGATTGTACAGCAGACTTGAATATTATGGAAAACTTCTTTAATAACCTTGACTCACCGTCCCTTTCTCAAGACCTGAGAAATAACCTGGATGCGCCCATCACCCAGGAGGAAATTTCAGCAGCTATATCTTCTATGCAATCAGGTTAATCCCCTGGCCCAGATGGGCTTCCATCAAATTTCTTTTAAAAAAATTCTGCTGATCTAGCCCCCGTCCTGTGCTCAGTGTTCTCTGATTCCTTAAACTCAGGTGCACTCCCTCCCTCGTTCAATCAGGCCTGTATCTCCTTGTTGCTGAAAAAAGGCAAAGACCCACTAGATTGTGCTTCATACAGACCGATTTCATTGCTAAACACGGATGTAAAGATCCTCGCCAAAGTTTTGGCCCACAGACTGGAGGATATCCTTCCTTCTGTAATATCGCCAGATCAAACTGGTTTTATTAAAGGACGCCATTCGTTTTACAATATTCGTCGGCTATTTAATATTCTGTACTCCCCCAAACATGTGGATTCAGAGTGCCTTGCCTCTATGGATGCTGAGAAGGCATTTGATATAGTAGAGTGGAACTATCTTTTTTTTTACACTTGGAAAATTTGGTTTCGGTTCTGTCTTTTTGTCCTGGATCAAAACATTGTATAAATGTCCTTCAGCCACTGTTTTGACCAATAGTCATTACTCTGAATACTTTGATTTACACCGTGGGACCCGGCAGGGTCGCCCACTAAGCCCACTCCTTTTCGCAATTGCCATTGAGCCTCTTGCAATTGCCTTACGTAGCAATGGGCGGGTACAGGGAATATGGAGGGGAGGAGTCGAACATAAAGTCTTGCTGTATGCAGGCGACCTACTTCTGTTTGTTTCAAAACCAACCACTTCTCTACCAGAAGCCCTCACGATCTTAGATAATTTCAGTCAATTTAAATAAAAGCGAACTATTCCCAATTAATAAAGAAGCTCTTAAACTTAACTATACCCATCTCCCATTAAGGTGGTGAAAGATCAATTTAATTACCTCGGAATTTGTGTCACCAGAGAATTCAAAAACTTGTTTCAATCAAATTTTCTCACTTTATTTGATCAGGCAAAACAGATTTTGTCTCTGTCCCTTATTGGAAGAATAAACTCGATTAAAATGACATTGCTTCCAAAGTTCCTCTACTTGTTTCAATGTCTTCCCGTTCTCATCCCCAAATAATTTTTTAGAGCCCTTGACTCATTATTGATATTTTACATTTGGAATGGTAAACACCCTCGGCTGGGGAAAGCATTTCTCCAAAGATCCAAGCAGGCAGGGGGAATGGCTCTGCCTAATTTCCAGTACTACTACTGGGCAGTGAATATTGGGTGTTTGTTATTTTGGAGACATTTCCATCTCGAACCCACTTCCCCGGCCTGGGTTACAATGGAGGTCTGTGCCAGTAACCCTGTTTCCTTACCTGCCCTCTTAGGTGCCGCACTTCCACTTGCTTCGGATATTCCCAAGAGCAACCCAGTAGTTAAACACTCCCTGTTAATCTGGGGCCAATTTAGGAAAAGTTTTGGACTACAGCTTTTTTCACTTAAAAGCCCAATTGCTGCTAACCATCTATTTGCTCCTTCAATGGCTGATGGCGCATTCAATATTTGGCACAGAAAAGGTTTGAGATGCTTTGAAGATCTATACATTGATAATTGTTTTGCGAGCTTTTCTCAACTAACAGAAACTTTTTGGCATTGCCAAAACCCACTTTTTTAGATTTTTACAAATTAGGACTTTTATACAGCGCTTAACGACCCAATTTCCTTATAAACCCCCAGTTACCCCTGTTGATATTCAATTCAATTCAATTTTATTTATATAGCGCCAAATCATAATTTACATTATCTCAAGGCACTTTACATTTAAAGGTCAAGACCTTAAAACAATATTAACATAGAGAAACCCAACAGTTCCCACAATGAGCAAGCACAGGCGACTGTGGAGAGGAAAAACTCCCTCATTAACAGGGAGAAACCTCTGGCAGAACCAGGCTCAATGTGGGCGGTCATCTGCCTCGACCGGTTGGGGTGAGGAAAGAAAAGTAAGGGGGGAGGAAAGGAGAGATGGGTGGAGAGCGGGGGAGAGAAGAGAGAGATGAGGTGGAGAGAGAGAGACCGGTAACAATTTGGCACCATCAAAATCAAGGCTAACCATAACAATAACAATGTATAGATCTACAACATGACTAGATATATAAATAAATTGCTAAGTTCTTGTAATAAATTAAGACAATGGTGATGGTGGTCGTTGTGGTCCTGTAGTCCCGGTGCCGGAGTTATCTGAAACGAGATAGAGAGAAGAGCCAGAGGGACTATGGGAGGACAAAGGGACACTTTGACATGATGACATGTTAAAACTAACAAATAAATAAATAAACAGGTGTGGGGGGGCAGAGAGACAGAGGGAAGTGAAGAAGTGCTCAGTGCAAGATCAAGAGTGTGATTCAGGCAGTGGGTCGGTTGATTCACATGTTGAGTGAAACCAATCGAATCTATTATTGATCTAAATGCTGAACTAAAGCTGTCATTGGCAACATCTACATGAATATTGAAATCACCGGCTATAATGATTTGATCTGTTTTAAGGACTAGTTCTGATAAAAATTCAGAGAATTCAGATAGGAATTCAGAGTAAGGGGCGGGTGGACGATAAATGATGACTATATTAATTGGTTTATGTGACGTCAGGCTTGGGTGGACGAGGCTGGTTCTAAGATTTTCGAAAGAGTTATAACTCTCTTTTGGTCGGGGGTTGATAGATAGATCAGATTTAAAGATTGCTGCAACCTCTCCACCTCTGCCTGTGTTCCGAGGAATGTGAGTATTAGAGTGGGTTGGGGGCGTCGCTTCATTTAAACCTACATATTCTCCGTCTTGTAGCCAAGTTTCTGTTAAGCATAATAAATCTATTTGATGATCAGTAATGAGATCATTTATGAGTAAAGATTTTGAATTTAGTGACCTGATATTTAATAAAGCGCATTTTATAGTTATGTTTTTAGCTGATGGTTTGGCTGTGTTAATTTTGACTAAGTTTGAGTGTATCACCCCTCTCCTGTGTACTTTTGATTTAAAGAAATTAGGTGGTCGGGTGGCAGACACAGTTTCTATAGGACATTGTGATGGTGACTGTTTGAATAGAGGCGCAGAGAAGCGTGTAAGACTGCGACTCTGCCTCCTGGTCTCAACTCTGGATTGTCACGGTGTGGACTTTCTAACAAATGTCGTCATGTTTCTAGATATGAGAGCTGCTCCATCCCAAGTGGGATGAATACAGTCTCTCCTAATCAGACCAGGTTTCCCCCAAAAAGTTTTCCAATTGTTAACGAAGCCCACGTTGTTATCTGGACACCACCTCGACAGCCAGCGGTGAAAGGATGACGTGCGGCTAAACGTGTCATCGCTGGAAACATTAGGCAGGGGTCCAGAGAAAATTACGGAGTCCGACATTGTCTTTGCATATGTACACACCGAATCAATATTGATTTTTGTGATCTCCGACTGACGTAGTCGGAGGTCATTACTGCCGACGTGAATAATAATCTTACTGTATTTACGCTTACCCTTAGCCAGCAGTTTTAAATAGGACTCTACGTCGCCCACTCTGGCCCCGGGAATACATTTAACTGTGGTCGCTGGTGTCGCTAACTTCACGTTCCTTAGAATAGAGTCGCCAATAACCAGAGTTTGTTTCTCAGCGGGTGTGTCGCTGAGTGGGGAAAATTTATTTGACACGTGAATGGGTTGGTGGTGAACCTGGGGCTTCGGTTTAGGGCTACGCTTCTTGTTTCGCACAGTCACCCAACCCACCTGTCTTCCCGGCTGCTCGGGAACTGCTGGGGGGGCTGGAGAAGCTACAGCTATGTGGCTCGCACCGGCTACTGGGGACTGTCTAACTACATCGCTACACGATCTACTCTCCATGGTACTCTAAAAGGCTCATCCTCGCCTCCATCCTGGCAAATAAGCTACATTTAACACATGTATCGTTATCGCTAAAGGAGGCAGAAGGGTGACTGAACATCAAACACACTGAGCAGGAGAGAGCAGGGGAGTGAGAGGGAGAAGCCATCGTTAGCTGCTAATGCTAAATTGCTTTAGCTAACGGGTAGTGTGTAGCTCACAGTGGTTTTATCAACGAGTCGCTGAGACAAGGGGGTGTACGAGCGACAAGTCAAGATAGCACAACTATGAAAGCAACTCAGAATTAGCGTAAATGATTAGGATGTGAAAGGGTACAGTGAGAGACGAAGAGGAGAAGAGACCGATACAACACACAGTAGCTAACACCGGAAGTGACACAATACGCTCACCGCAATACGTCAGCACGTCAGCCATTTCTTTCTGTTAACCCCACCTCTAAAGGTATCTTGTCCAATCTATATAACCTTATTTCCAAACTGCACTGCTCTTCAGTGGCAACTATAAGAACTGCTTGGGAGCAAGACCTAAATTACACCTTTACAGAGGACACATGGGACTCGGTGCTTGATCGGATACACTCCTCTTCTATGTGTTCTTGACATGCACTTTTACAATTTAAAGTAGTGCATCGAATCCACATATCAAAAACCAAATTAGCGCGAATGTATCCTGATGTCGACACTACATGTGATAAATGTAAAGGCGCACCTGCCTCACTCTACCACATGTATTGGACATGTCCCTCTTTAGGTAACTTTTGGACATTGGTTTTCCATGCGTTATCAGATATCCTCCATCATCGAATTGAGCCCAATCCCTTGACTGGTATTTTTGGCATTGCTCCAGATTTGAACTTACATAAAGCTATGCTCAACTTTCTTGCTTTTGCCTCTTTACTAGCCCGACGAGCTATTTCACTTAAGTGGAAGGACCCAGCTCCTCCTTGCTGTTCACATTGGCTCAGAGACATCCTGCATGAATCTAGAGAAGATTAGATACACTATTCGGGGATCAGAAAACAAATTCTACAGAATATGGCGCCCCTTCTTGGTATTTTATGAAAAACCTTCAACAATAATTTTTGAGTAGCCCCCCCCCCCCCCCCCCTTTTATTTTTTTTATTTTTAAATTTTTTAAATGTTTATTATCTATTTTATTTATGTATCTATTTTTCATGTATTTCACCTTTTTTTGGTGGTGTCTGTGCTGTGCTTTTTTCAGTTGTTAAATTTATTAATCTTTTATCTTTCCAAGCGTGGTTGTAATTTTTTTATTTTTTATTATTATTATTATTATTATTCTGTCTATTTACATTTTTTTGTCAGTAGATGTTTAAGTATGTCCATGTCCGGATGTTTTGACAAGGGATTGTTTTGTGTTATGGATGTTGTACGAAAAATCTAAAAAACTTTTTTCCTGTGCATTGATTGTCTTATATGTATTTTATCATTAATAAAAAGACCATTGAAAGAAAAGTAGTTTGTAAAGAATTGTTTTGCTGTATTGAGAGACCTGCCTGAGATTAACAGATAATTTACTCAAGCTGAAAAGTGCACCACCAGTGATGATGATTCTCAGACTGAGTGAGGTTGTGACGATATGTAATTACTTGCCATAAAGTCCTTTTTTATGAAGTTACAACTAATTAAACACATTCCTGCACATGCCTAAACATGTTTAAACACATTAGCAGCAGTGTTCAAACATTGTAAGTGAAAGAAGTTTGACTTCTGACCCAGCTCCGAAAGCTGCCTGAAATGGACCACACTAAATGTCTGATTACTAGCAGCCAGTTTGTGCTAGGGTGGAAAGCTGATATTGTTGGGAAGAGGAGAGTCTAATCTTTAATTTGGTGTATAAAGGCAAAATTAAGCAAAATTTTTCTACTTGTCAGCGCCAGTGTACCAGGCGATGTACGAGTTCTTACCCCTTTTGCAAAATAACTTCCGCAAAATCCCACCCCCCCAACCAAACTCCACTCCCCGCCCGCTCTCCGCTTCCCCAACGGGCGCTGACCTTCGGGGACGTGTGCATTTATCAGACCCGTGGTGCCCCGGCTGCTTTGGTGACACTAGATGACCTCGAACTGATCGCTGGCCCTCGTGGTGGCGACGTCTCATTCGAATGTCTGCCCTATCAACTTTCAATGGTACTTTTTGTGCCTACAATGACCACAGGTAACAGGGATTCAGGGTTCGATTCCGGAGAGGGAGTCTGAGATAAATTATTATTAAATTATTGATGACCATATACGACAAAGAATGACATAATGTGCCACACTCACAGCTGATGAAGGGCTGGATGCTGAGGGTCAATGAATTGTGTGAGATGTGTCAAATCTGTTGGTTATTATTTTTGTTCATTATCATATGTAAACAAATGGAGGCAAGATTTTTAAAATATATTTTGCATTGAAGAAATAATTGTCTGCATTCAGATTGAGCTCTATATCATCAAATCAGTAATGATTGGATGACTAATGTGAATAACAAAGACATAAATATTACATAAAAAAATCCTTTTAGCCCAGTATTAAGTGGAACATAGTAAATTAAGTTAAATGGAAACAGTCAAACACATATGCAGAAGCATTGACAATTGTATTGATTTAATATACACACATACAAATATTAATAATATGCATTTTCATTAATATTTTATGCCAGTGACAGTATTCGACCAACACTCACAAAGCACTGCTCAATAGCCATGAATCTATGAATGAAATTAAAATATGAAACCTTTATTTGCAGTGTCAAATCACATTGAACACATGAACAACACACAACAATACAATGCTTAATCACAGAATGTCAGTGCCTGTGTTGTGCATCAATAGCTCTCACACACTAAAATCACATAGATCAACATGTAAATATACATCCTCTCAATTATTTCGCATCAGTTTTAGAAACCAGCCAGCATCAAGGTCCACACTTTCCTGACACACAAACACACACACACATTTTTTACAAACACGAATCCAAACATGCTGCAGAAATGCACAATTCCCCATGCTCTCAGTGACACACAATGCAAAAATTAGTTTGCAAAAATGTACCCACTTTCCGGTGATGGTAAAGTAGTTGACTACAGCTGCTCTACAGTGTTTTCCATTTTCATTATTTTATTTTCATCCTACTACATTTATTTTATAATGCTTGTGCTGTTAAGATTTCACACTATGTGCTTACTGACACATAGACTTATATTTTGTTGATGCTTATGTACATATCTACATACTTAATTTAACACTTCATAGCATATTTCATTTATTCCCTCAAGCATATCACACATTATCTAATGGATGTGAAATCCTTGATTGATTTTCTTCATTTGGTCTAGAGACTAACCTCAGTCTCAGACAGGGATCACTGTAGCTATCAGTGCAACATGTGTATAGTAGCCGCCTAGCTCAGGATTTGTGTATGCTCCGCAGTGATGTGCATCATATAGAAGTCAACCTGATAAACCCCCAGGGGCCGCCATGTTGTGCAGTTATAAAAATTGCCATGGAAACGGTTGCTTCTTAAAATCTTCTTTGATGATTGATGAGGGGCCAACCATCAAAGGGATTGCTGGCCTGCAAATCCTTATCAAATCCAATCAAAGAACCAAAAACTCTAGACATTAAAGGATATTTCTTTGGTCCTCTGAACTACCAAACATAAATAACAAGTTCCCTTGCTTCAAGTTATTAGCTTGTGAAAATAACAGACCGTCAACTGAGAAGACCACAGTCCTCATTAGTGAAGACAACAATCCTGCCTACGGAGACAACCGCTGATTTGTTCAGTAAAAGTTCATCAAGAAGACACTGCTCTCATAACTACAAATCCCCCTTTACCAAAATGGACATCCTGGTAAGATTTTTTTTTTTTTAGAAATGTATGTTCAGGTTCAGGTCTTTTAATAATGAATTCCATGTTTCCATTTTTCAGACATGTGGAACAATGCAGTCTGAGATTAAGGCTCTGAAAGAGAAGCTCAAACTGAATGATGAGCTTCTGATAAGGGAGCAGGAGAAAATGACAGCTCGCTCTAAAGCCCACATTGGTGTCCTGGCTGAACTGGCTGTACAGAGCAACAAGGTGAAGGCTCTGGAAGAGAAGCTCAAAGAGAACGATGAGCTTCTGATGAGGGAGAAGGAGAAAATGACAGCTCACTCTAAAGCCCACAATGGCAAACTGGCTGAACTGGCTGTACAGAGCAACAAGGTGAAGGCTCTGGAAGAGAAGCTCAAACAGAACGATGAGATTCTGATGAGGGAGCAGGAGAAAATGACAGCTCACTCTAAAGCCTACACTGGCAAACTGGCTGAATTGGCTGTACAGAGCAACAAGGTGAAGGCTCTGGAAGAGAAGCTCAAACAGAACGATGAGCTTCTGATGAGGGAGAAGGAGATAATGACAGCTCACTCTAAAGCCCACAATGGTAAACTGGCTGAACTGGCTGTACAGAGCAACAAGGTGAAGGCTCTGGAAGAGAAGCTCAAACAGAAGGATGAGCTTCTGATTAGGGAGAAGGAGAAAATGACAGCTCACTCTAAAGCCCACAATGGTAAACTGGCTGAACTTGCTGTACAGAGCAACAAGGTGAAGGCTCTGGAAGAGAAGCTCAAACAGAACGATGAGCTTCTGATTCGGGAGAAGGAGAAAATGACAGCTCACTCTAAAGCCCACAATGGTAAACTGGCTGAACTTGCTGTACAGAGCAACAAGGTGAAGGCTCTGGAAGAGAAGCTCAAACAGAACAATGAGCTTCTGATTCGGGAGAAGGAGAAAATGACAGCTCACTCTAAAGCCCACAATGGCAAACTGGCTGTACAAAGCAACAAGGTGAAGGCTCTGGAAGAGGACAATGTGGCTCTGAAGGAGAAGGTGGCCCTTTTGAAAAGGGATTTGAGCAGGGTTGAGCTTGTGGTGACAGAGATGGAGGAAAGGCAAGCTCACAGCCAAAAGATTGACTCCATGGACAAGGAGACTCAAACCAGCGATCTGCTTCAGGATGAGAATAATGCTCTTCAAGAAGAGCTGATGAAGCTCAGAGCTTCTTATCATGAGGTCTGTCTGAATCAGACTACCAACCAGGAGAAGTTCGACACTGAGCTCCAGGAGGAGAAGCAGGAAAAGAACGTTCTCCAAGAAGAGCTGATGAAGCTCAGAGATTCTTATCATGAGGTCTGTCAAAATCAGACTACCAACCAGGAGAAGTTCAACACTGAGCTCCAGGAGAAGAAGGTTCTCCAAGAAGAGCTGATGAAGCTCAAAGCTTCTTACAATGTGGTCTGCCACTGTCATGAAGCTGATGTTTCCAGTCGGGAGCTCAATGGAGAGAGTAAGGATGATGTCACTGAGGAGAAGTCTCTCTCCAGTGTTCTCCCTGAGAAACCAAAGAAGACTTCACTCTGGAAGAGAATCCGCCACGCTCTGGGGTTGAGAAAACCACAGTGTTGGAAGTAGTCAGCAGCGCCCATCCAACAGCACCTGAGCTGACCTTACCCAGTGTTGTAATGTAACGAAGTACAAATACTTCTTTACATTTCTACTTAAGTAGAAATTTCACATATCTGTCCTTTACTTTGTTATTTTTATTTCTGACAACTTTCACTTTTACTCCACTATATTTCCTAAGTAAAATGTGTACTTTTACTCCAAGACATTTCTCCTAACCATCTTCGTTACTCATTACTACAAATTAAAATCAGAAGAAATTTGAGTTGGTGACGTAATGCCGTAAACTTTTTGTAGTATATACGTGTGCCTGCAATATATATTATGCCAGTGGGTGGCAGTGTCACTCGATGTACCCCATGAAGAAGAGAGTGACTGTGACTCGTACCTGAATAAGAAAGAGTGAAGTTTGTTCCTCTGAATTAGCTTGCCTGTTAGCTTCTTTTTTCATATACACTACACAACACATTCGTTGGTGGTGTCCAAAAGTCCAAAAATTCAGTCAAACAAAAAAGCAGTAGAAGTCAACTTAAAAGCAGCAGAGTTTTATTGTCGACAACAAAACCTGAGAGCATTCAGTAGCGAGCCGGAGCTGCACCAGAAGAACTCTGACTAACAGTGGTGTTGCTCTGCTTTATCTATCCTTAAGGGCCACACCTGTTACGACCTTCCCCCTGGAAAGTCTCCAAGCACCGGGGTTACTTGCGTACGTTGGACTTGAATTTACCCCTGGAAAGCCTCCAAACACCTGGGTTGCTTTGGCCTTGGAGCTGGGACTTTCCCTCTGGAGAGCCCCTACCGTACCATGATGAGTCTCTTTTTCTTTTACACAGTTTTTCTTACTCTTGACACCATTATATCTGTCCAAACCATTTACTATTTTTTTAAAAGATATTTGTCTCTGATTTTACACCATTATATTTCATTCTTGTCAGACTGCCTTTAAAAAAAAAAAGATTATCATTTCTTCACACAAGTTATACATACATTACATACTGATTGTTACACATAGAGTATATTGTTTGATTCGTTTGATGATTCGTAATATCTGTCTTAAACTTATTGTAATCATTAGCAATTTATGTTATAATCACTCCTCAGTTTGCAGTGCAGATTAA
Organism: Paralichthys olivaceus; assembly: GCF_024713975.1. Classification (NCBI taxonomy): domain Eukaryota; kingdom Metazoa; phylum Chordata; class Actinopteri; order Pleuronectiformes; family Paralichthyidae; genus Paralichthys; species Paralichthys olivaceus. Next base: position 15,953,190 of record NC_091109.1, read on the forward strand.
AGGTACATAGTGACATTCATATGTGACACAGTGTAATGAACAGAAATTTTACTACACGGGCATGTCACATTATTGATGCCATCATGGAAGCACTTGCTGCCGGCTCTGCTGCTTACGTTCATGCTCCAGTAGCAGATGACGAGCATCTCGACTAAAGTGATGAACTTGGTGAACTCCGTGGTGGTGATGAAGATAACGTTACACGTTACCGTATTTTCAAGAAATATGTTCGTACGTTGGAGTGAAAGATTCTTCCTACCAGATTAAGTGCCTGTTATGCCTACAGAGAGTGACTGAAATATTGGCATTCAAAAACTCCCCGTCCAACCTGAAGAAGCACATCGAGATAAGTTAAATACATTTTCATTCAATGAAGCCATAATGTCATGTTGGGACCTGGTATCTGTGAACCATAGTTGGGCCTACATGTGTAGTCAAAAGCCTGACCGCATGTCTCCTTTGCTCTGGAGACAAAGGAGAGCTTTCAGAACTCAGTCTCCCAGGGTTCTTCATCTTCACATATAGGTGGTAAAACTGCTCCAGAAGACAACTCTCAACCACTATTGGTCACTGTGTGCCCCATGACCCATGAGGTCACAAGGCCAATATAAGCCAAGTTTCCTAGCTCTCTTCTCTGTTGTGCCTCTTCCCCTGCTGACCGCTCCTGGTGGAGTAGGTTCTGGCCCTGCTCTCCCAGCCAGGGAGACTTCCTCCCTACACAAGCTCCTCAACTTCCAGCAGGCCTGCCTGGAGCAGACTGCTAAAACCTTCCAAAGGCAGTGACGCGAGAGCCTGCCTAAGAACTTCAGCACAATTGGCCACGACACAAGGTCTGACCACCAGATGCACAACAGGAGCCACAAACCAACAAGACCACTTCACTCGACTTCAAACAGCACATCCAAAAAGGACCTTTCCCTCTTTTTCATGGACGGGTAACACAACTGGGCTCTATTATTACGCTAGGCTAAGCAAAGGACTGTTTAGTCCTATTTCTATTTCATGTGATGTTTATAAGTTTGAATTGTGTTGTTGTGATATTTGGTAATATGTTATTCGAAAGTTAATGTTAGTTCTGTTATACTGATCAGTTTCTTTGCATGCATCTAACTACTTTCTTTAACCTGGCACCAACACCTCACAAACTCATTTCCACAAACTTAACACATACATTTGATCTCAGCCACATGGTCTCAAAACTCCATCTTCATTAATGTTGCATAAGTGTTAATTTTGCCAACCTCTACACTGTCAAGAACTCCATATCCTTCAACTTTGCTAGCTATTGATGTGGTAATTTTGGTTATAGTTATTTATTTAATTATTAATCAGAGTTCCAAATTTGTAGTCAGTAAGACTTATTTCTTAAATTGGCTATCTTTTCCCTTCCTTTGAAGGGTGGTGCCCCGATTTATCCTTTATCAGTTTAATATTAATATTTTTAATATTAATATTTAATATTTCTCTGATAGCCACATTTATTGAATGCCCAAAAGCACACCATTTAATGGTGCCCCGCATGAAGGAAAGTACATAATCGTACCCCGCGCAAGGGAAAGTACATAATCACAACATTTTTGGTGCTCTGTGTGAGGCAAAGTCATGAATAATAACATTATTTTGACTCCTCGTGGAGCACAGCACAACAGTCAACGTTATTTAAGTGATCGCTACTGATGACGGGCTCTCCATCTTCCTCTTTAGTCGCATCCATTTTTTCCGCCTAAATATTGATTTATCCTCACCCAAAAGGCAGAGCATATTCTCCAGTCCCTGCAAAGGCTTTGTTCTCACATGTGAACTGGTCCACGCACCTCTCCAGCCAGCCACGTCAGATGAAGATTCAGAGAGACTGCATGGAGAGGACACTGTGATGGGAGAATCTCCAAGAGTAGTCACACCACTGGGGCTGTGAGGTGGCCACCTTTTGTGTTTTCCTCCTGTGGATGACTGCTCCTCAGGGTAGGACAATTTCTCTTCCAGGAGTCTTTGGAGCTATTATATATGGATTGTTGGACAGAGCTGGAATTAGTGATACTGTGGCTTAATTGTTCATTTCTTCTTTGTTCCACAGGCACAGCAGCAGTGCAGCACGGCTAATCTCCAATTGGGACATGATGTTGCAACTTATCACCTAACTAATACTATTTCCAATAATGTGACTATTCCACGGAAATAATTCAGAAAAGAAAGGAGTACGCGGGAATTAAGAAAGTTTTAAAAGAGAGAGGAATCCGTTTCTAGACACCTATGGCCAGAATGAGGATACACTGGGACATGGCCATGGCAACAGGTAGGAAACAAAGAGGACACCGCAACACGAGCAAAACATAAACTACAGAAATACAGAGGAATGGACAAATAAAGTATGTAAGTGCATCTAAATGAATAAGTAAGTGAAAGATAACACATGTTAGACACTGAAGACAAATAGTCTAAGAGATTGTATATAGGTCTTCAGTCTTCACTGTTAGGACTGATCGGACGCTGTATGTGTGAGCTGTAATGATCACTTCATTCCCAAAACACAGGCTCTCTAGTGGTTCCAAGAGTCTGTAAGAGTAGAGCAGGAGGTAGAACTTTTAGCTATCAGGCTCCTCTCCTATGGAACCAGCTCCCAATCTGGGTTCGGGAGGCAGACACTGTCCCAGCATTTAAAGTAAAACTAAAAACCTTCCTCTTTGACAAAGCCTATAGTTAGGGCTGGATCAGGTGAGTCCTGAACCATCCCTTAGTTGTGCTGCTATAGGTTTAGACTGCTGGGGGAACTCCCATTATGCACTGAGCACTTCATCACTTCCCTCTGTCTCTCTGTCTCTCTGCCCCCCCACACCTGTTTATTTATTTATTTATTTATTTTAACATGTCATCATGTCAAAGTGTCACTTTTTCCTCCCATAGTCCCTCTGGCTCTTCTCTCTCTCTCGTTTCAGATAACTCTGGCACCGGGACTGCAGGACAACAACAACTACCATCACCATTTTTATCATTAATTACAATAACTCAGTAATTCATTAATATATATAATCCTGTTGTAGATCACTACATTGTTATTGTTATCTCTCTCTTCTCTCCCCCGCTTTCCACCCATCTCTCCTTTCCTCCCCCCTTACTTTTCTTTCCTCACCCCAACCGGTCGAGGCAGATGACCGCCCACATTGAGCCTGGTTCTGCCAGAGGTTTCTCCCTGTTAATGAGGGAGTTTTTCCTCCCCACAGTGCTTGCTCATTGTGGGAACTGTTGGGTTTCTCTACGTTAATATTGTTTTAAGGTCTTGACTTTTAAATGTAAAGTGCCTTGAGATAATGTAAATTATGAATTGGCACTATATAAAAAAAATTGAATTGATTTGAATTAATGAGACAGATGCTCAAGAGAATCTGGATAACAAGAATGGACCTCACTAAGGAGGGGCCCCCATATTTCATCTGAATTTCCCCTCAACCCACGGGGGAAACGTGGGGGGCAAGTGCCTACTGTTGTATTCTTAGTTCGATTTTTTTTTTATTGCTGAGTTGCTCAATGTTCTTTGGGCTATTGTTTGTTCTCATGGTATATAATATATATATATATATATATATATCATGGAGTATAATGCCATTTTCCAAAGCTATAAATGAACAGCATATCGTTAGTGTCGTTAAATGTTAATGGGTTAAATAATCCAATTAAAAGGACTAAGATAATTTTGAAAATGAGAAAACTTAAGGCTCAAGTTATCTTCATGCAGGAAACACACCTTTCCCAGGAAGAGCATGAAAAGCTGAAGAAATTTGGTTTTAGAAACACCTATTACAGTACTTGTAAACAAAGGAACAAAAGAGGTGTGGCAATACTTATACAAAACTCAACTAAATTTGAATGTCTAAAAGAAATCAAGGATACAGAATGACGATATATTATAGTGAAGGGGAAACTACAGGAAGAGATGGTTACGTTAATAATGTATATGCCCCTCCAGAGAGTACTAAACAATTCTTTAAATCATTATTCCCAGTCATGGCCTTAAAATCTGAAGGTATAGTGATATGTGCTGGTGATTTTAATATGATAATGGATCATAGGGTAGACACAACAAGTATAAAAAGAAATAAGACACATATATCTAAATTTGTAAACATGTCGTTGAAGGAACATGGACTGGTTGATGTATGGTGTGAACTGCATCCGAAGGAAAAAGACTATACACATAACTCTACTTTATATAACACCCCTCGCCCGGGGAGTAACTCAATGTAGAACCGCCACTGCCCTTAAGGAAGGTAGATTGCCACCGTCATGTAATGAAGCAATCATATCTGTAATCCCCAAGGAGGGTAAAGACGCAGAATATTGTAACAATTACAGACCCATTTCTATGCTCAATGTAGATTACAACATATACACATCCATTATAGCAAGGAGAGATCAGAATTTCCTGACAGAATTAATTGACGAGGACCAAACTGGATTTACTACAGGACGACAAACATTAGCGAACATAAGAAGGACCCTGCAAATAGTAAACTCGATACAAATGAAGGAAACTAAGGCTATATTGCTGAGTCTTGATGGCGAAAAGGCTTTCGCCATTAAATGCATCAATACAATAAACCAGAATCCTATAGCTAGAATAAAAATTAATGGTAGTCTAACAAAAAGCATAAAGCTACAGAGGGGAACACGCCAAGGATGTTGCCTGTCCCCTCTCCTCTTTGACTTATACATTGAACCTCTGGCGCAGGCTATAAGACAGTTTGAGGAAATAAAGGGAATACATATTAAAAAACAAAAACATGTAATAAGTCTGTTTGCAGACGATGTATTAATATATTTAGAAAGACCTGATACAAACCTAACACATTTAAGTATATAAGTATATACAGAGACCACTCATTATATAAAACAAATGTGAATAAAACACAGATTCTGGCTTTTAATTATACCCCTTCCCAAGAAATTGCAAATGCTTATAAATGGAAATGGAACTCAGAAAGCATAAAATATCTTGGGGTAACCCTAACAAAACAGATAAGCCATCTTCAGAAGATAATTCCAGCCATGTTTTCATTGTGATCAGATTCATATACAAATTAAGAGGATATTGAGAGATGGTCGACCATATCACTGGAGTTCAGTTCAAAGATTGACATTATTAAAATGAACATTTTCCTGAGGCTATTGTATTTCTTCCAATCCCTTACTGTCAAGATACAGTTAGAAAGATTTAAAACCTGGGACAAAATGATATCGCGGTTCATTTGGAGTGGTAAAAAACCAAGAATAAAATATAGCACGCTACAACTGGCTAAGAATCGGGGGGGATTCCCATGGCACTCCCAAATTTAAAGGATTATTATGAGGCAGCACAACTTGGTCAAGTGGTGTGACAAGCATTATAACTCCAAATGGAAAGAGATTGAGATGAGGGTGGCTAACAAACCAGTGCAATCCCTTTTGGGCAACATTACATTGATAAAAACTACTAAAAGGTTCAATAGATCCAATAACCTCCCACACACTGACTATCTGGGCTGATTTCAATAAAAGGCATAGATTGGAAAAGAAAGTGAGATTGTTGAGCTGGATTGCATATGATGAAAGATTCAGGCCAAACTTGAGTGACCTGACATACAGGAACTGGGAGAGGAAGGGAATCACTGCCATGTGTACAATACTAAAGAATGGAAACATAATGTCTTTTCAGGACCTTAGAGAAATGTATGGATTAAAAAATTAGGATTTTTTTTAGATAACTACAGCTAAGGGATTATATTATAAGGGAAATAGGGAGCGCAAAAATATTAAACGGAGTGATAGATGTTCTAATGCGAGTATATAATGGGTCAAAAATCAAGGTGGTATCTGTGTTATATAAAACCTTACAGACTGTACGAGTGCTTCAACTGATTACATTGGGGCTAGATGGGAGACAGAGCTGGTCCTGCAGTCAGGCCCCCAGTTCAGCCAGGCAGGGCCTCACAACCAGACACAGGTTAGGTACTAACTATAGGTTAGAGAGCAATTCAGAGGAACTTTATCAATACCTGTATCAAGAAAGATACTTATTAATGGAGGAGGTCGTAATTCATGATTACTCAGAGTAGGGAACCTGACTGAGTATAGAGACTTATTATAATGGCCCAGTAAAGTATATGAGTTGCTTATGGACGAGGCAGTTATGTGATCCTGTAAGATAACTATAGAATAGATGTTTTTATTTGTATCTGAAAGAACATAGTTCCAAAGAAATCAGGTGTAATCATGACAGTGGATGTATAGTATATAGTATATAGAAGTATAGGAAGTGTCCATATCTCCATTTAGCTCAAAATCACAGTGAAAAATATCACAACAAAAAAGCTTCTAAATAAAAGCATTAGATTATTGTGTAACCCAGGTTAAAAATCTGTATTAAAAACAATAAATTAGTTGATTGAATGAAGAAAAGTGAAATTCATGGTGGAAAAATCAATTCATTAAATACTACGTTTTGGTTAATAATAAAAAACAGATGTTTATCTAAAAGGAGAGATAGAACCATAATAAAATAATTTATAGAGAGTTTTAGTTTGAAGGAGACGGGTTGGAGACGGTCTGTCACCCAATCAGAAAAGAAGCCCCGCCCATTGAGCTGATCGGAGCAGGTTCACTTCCTCTGAAGTTGCCGGGAAGAGAGAGAGCAAGGCGCATTAAACAGACACTCACCATAGGAAGATAAAACAAGAAAAGTGGATCAGACTCGGAAAAGCTGCCGAAGAAATCTCCCGGGACGACCAGGACCTGTGTGAGCACAGTCGGAGGAACCTCTCGGGAAGAGAAACGCATCGGTGAGCGGCCGTCTTGATGTGCTAGGCTAATAGCTAATGCAACGAGTTAAACCGTTAGCATAGGAGCTAACATCAGAGCACCTAGCTCCGGTGCTGATTGGCGCGAGAGAGACACACTACGACACACCATACATTAATGCTGAAGCCCTGATCCGACATTTTAAAGGTGCATTGTGAGACATTTGTTGGCTCCTTTGTTGCACATAGAGCTGTATTATGTGTGTGTTTAGCACCTTATTTGTGCATTCTAAGCTCATCCAGCCATATTTTATTAGCTGTGCACATTACATGTTTTTCTTTCTAGATGATTGATATTGTTTTATGTGCTAATTACGATGTAAAGAGCACAGGATATTTTGATACTGTTGATTTGGAGTGAGGAAGATTATTTCAATAACATAATGTGATATTTTGAGTGTTGCTTATTTTATTACTGAACATTGTGATAGCATGTTGCAACAGTAATTGAGTAAAGTTGTTATTCTCTATTAGGCCTAGGACGATAACAAATTTTGCTGGACGATATATTGTCCCACGAATTATTGCCGATAAACGATATGATTGTCAACATGATAATATATCATAATAATGCACACCCTTTCAAATACAATAAACTTTTATTTTTCAGTAATTTTTTACCATCGTAATTGTAATTTCAGGAACGTTGAAATATCCTAAATAAATAAAACAAACAAAAAATAAAATGGACTCTCAGTCTCTGTTAGCAAAAACAGCACTCAAATATAAAACCACACACAACCAAGACAATAAATAAAATGGCTTATCAAGTCTCGATTAACAAAATTGCACTTCAATAAATACTGAACATTTAGGCCGTTTGTGACATGTATTTTCTCGCAGGCAATTCGTTCTGTCTGTCAAACGTTTGCAGCATCTCTCTCAATGCTGGTTTTTCAACTGTACTAAAGGGCAGCATTTCTTTTGCGATGCAGCGAACTACACTTTCTGTGAGCGCACACCATTTTTGCTCCATTTATATTTACTTTGTCGACCAAACGCCTCACTGAGTGTTGACTTTCGGGACGAAGGCTCTGCATCTTGAGGTGCACTTTTTTTTCCCCAGCTGGGAACACTGGGTCGGGTGGTTGTGCTTTAGGTGGGCATGCAACTTTGTTGTGATGCTTTTTTTTGTTGCCACCACTTTTGAACTGGCTCGTCCGTGTTGATGGGCTCACCTTGCTCATTCGGTTATTACAGATGTGGTAGAAAGACATTTGTTTATTTTTTTTAGTACATCAGTTTGGCTGAAATCTGTGGTGCTTCCACCTGCTGAACACAGAATAAACTATAAGTACCAGTCTTGGCTGCTTAACACAGCTGATATTACATGTGTAAAAATTATTGTAGGCTATTGTATTGTACAGTATCTGTAAATAATCGTGTTTCTCCTCTGTTCCTTAATATCTACAGATATGACAATGATTTCAGCATAAAACATCCTTTACTGTGACTTTTTTCATTTCATTACATGAAGCACTGCAACACCTGATGTCCTCTGAATCCACTGTGGCAGCAGCAACAAGGTGGAGATCGGCAGCTTCAGGCTGGTCAACATGTTAATATTGAGTCAATTTCTATATCCATTATGGTTGGTAAAATGAACACTGTTATCACAACAATGTTCATCTTTTACTTTCTGATTTGATAAACTTTAGATAAAAAGTCTTTTCTTTTTTGTCATAAGAGACAGAACGCGGTCAGCACAGCTGTGTCCCTCAGGTTCGTCCGTCCCTAATAAAATGACAGGAAACATAAAGTATGGCATTATTGCCGAGATAAGTGTTACTTTCAAACAAAGTCTATGTCCTTATATTCTGTGGATATTCAACTATGTATTTGAATATGGTTTGGGATTAAACAGTGTACTACAATGAATGTGCAGTATGGAGTTCTTTCACATTAAAAGTATTGCATTTATAATGTAATGCATCATGTGCAATCATTTGCTTTAATTGTTAGTAAGTTATGAAAACAGGTCTATACCTGGTAGGTAAACTGTTCATTCATAAATAAAGTCCAGCTCAACAAGTTTCATACTGCAGCAGGTGCACTAACGTTATTTCTGAACCAATAATCTAATAAAACATTATTACTGAAGTTACCCACAGTAACGTAGTCAAGCCAAATAGGTTGGGGAGCTGAACAACTTTACATAACGTTAAATATCTAACTTGGTGGAGCTCATTCACTAAACACACAGTCGCCTTCAGTTTAAAAGATTTATCACCATAAACTCTAACGCTCCTCTCTCCGCTGTGTGAACCGCTTCATGTCATGCCGCTCCCGTTAGCATTGCCATTACTGCTGGTATGTTGCCTGGAGGTTAGCGGAGCTAAGCTAACCAGCCAGGTACAGAGACAATGATACCTGCTCATCACTACTGACACGTAAATAAAAGGCAGAACTTTACACACCACAGACACTTCTCCGTCAGGACAATCAGCCGAACAACAAACGATAATATTCACATGTGAGTGAAAACTCCTCCCCAGACCCGGTCGCGTTCGGTGACGGTGATTAGCCTGTTAGCTCAGGTGAAGCCGAGCAGACCACAGGCTAACAGCCAGAGTGACGAGCTAACGGTGACGTCACGTGTCAATCAAGTGATAATTATTCACAATTTCAAACCTCTGTATTATCTAAACAGATAATACATAGTTGTCATGAAGGAAGAACTTACTGATTGAGTCTAAAACCGTATTTTGAACCAGGCTGTAAACAAGTTTAATTCTGCTCTAAAGTCTGGCGTTTTAACATGGGAGTCAATTCCCATTGACTCCCTCTTGGAGCCAGCCTCAAGTGGCCACCCAGTGAACTGCAGTTTTTTGCACTTCAGCATTGGCCTCAGCGCTCAGCCCGGGATGTTGCCGCTTGGTGTGGAGCCAATGCTAGCGGCCCTGCCTCCCCCCACAGAGACAAAGAGACTGGATGACTGACAAGAGGGTTCAGTCCGCTATGGAACAAACGCCCCCAGGTGCTGAGACCGAGCTCAGAGTGAACCCTCTTGTCATCCAGCCTGCTTGGAGGCGAGAGAAGAGGAAAACAAACGCGCATGCACATGGCAATAAATCGAGGCGGGAAAAATTATCGAGTTCATTTTAATTTATCGTGCGATTAATTGATTTATTGATTATCGGCCCAGGCCTATTCTCTATTGATAAAGAGTTTATGTAGATTTAACATGATTAATGTACTATAATTCATTTTTTGAGATTTGAGAAAATTAAGATGATTGCTCTGATCCAACTTATCGTAGGTCAGGTTTTTTGATGGACCCATTGAGAGTTTGACCTACCTGGATGTTGGAGCCAGTCAAAGTTTGATGGCGAGCCAGACCCCGGAGGATACTTAGAGATACTACGCCGTGGAACCTGAATCCTTTTACACTTTACATACACACACACACACACCATCCACGCAACAGTGCGGTGGGACTGATTTTCCACCTTCACGGTGTTGACTGAACAGTGACTGAAAACAGGTGAACTGAACTTTAGAAAAAACGCAGCTGCAAAACTTTATTTTATTTTTTATTTTCTATACTTACCCGGGTAAGAGTTGTGATAATTTGTGTGATTGATGTTTTTATTCATCCTTCCCATCCTGTAATAAATAGGGAAGCGTATACTCCTGCGTCATCGTTTGATCAATCCTGGGCTCCATAGTCGATCTTAGAACTTCTGATTTCACTGGTTATTGAACCTAGTTACTATTTTTCAGTACTATTCTCTTTTCCTCTCAGAAGGGTTACACTTGTTTAGTTTTATTTCATAATACATGATAATATTGGATCATTCATTTGTATTTATCAGCATGTAAGCTTGTTGCAGTGTCTCAAACCCAGTTTTTCATCAATGTCACAGAAGAACAACAATGAAATGGACGGCTACACACCAGAATTGTATGGACCTGAGGGCAGAAAGTGACCTTACTTTGGAGGAGATGGACGACAAAGAGTTGTTGGACATGGTCTGGGCAGTGGTCAACAAATTGTCAGAGGGCACAAATAACCATCCACTTCCTCAAGATGTCCCTGCTCAGGAATTGCATGACTTGTTCAACTGGACTGGTTCTGATGTGGACCCCCCCCTCCCAATAGCATCACCTCTCAGCTTGGAGCAGCATCCTCCTGAAACCCAATGGTGAACTGGCTGCTGCCATAAACCACCAGCAAGTGTCCTGCAGTCAGGCCCCGTGTTCAGCCAGGCAGGGCCTCACATCCAGACACAGGTAAGGTACTAACTATAGGTTAGAGAGCGATTCAGAGGAACTTTATCAATACCTGTATCAAGAAAGATACTTATTAATGGAGGAGGGGGTAATTCATGACTACTAAGAGTAGTGAACCTGACCGAGTATAGAAACGTTTACATTGGTAGAAACCTCCCGTTTGGCACGAAGAAATTCTTCTTTCATTAAATTGTAAAAACTGTGCATGATTGATTTCTTCTGTGGTTGATTAAAGAATCAGTGGTGTCAGTGATAGTGCTGTGCTTTAGAGTTCTGGGAAACACCACAGAGCAACTACAGGTTACAGATATTATTCATCTTTGGTTCATCATGTTCAGGAGGACAATATTAAGATCAGGACAGAGATTATACAAGGCTGGGTTAGGTATAAATGTGTGTGGTGGTGGTTTTAACTCTCTGACACCAAGGGGACAGATGACACAGAGGATGCAGGTTGTCTTATCTCTTATTTTGTGTCTGTTCTTGTCTCCAGTTCAACAATGTGCCATCAGGGAAGCTGACCAAACACCTGGAGGTGAGGCTGGCTCCTGTTGGATTATTGTAAGTATCGCACACATTAATGCAAACACACACAAACACACCTCTGAGCTACTGTTTCTATTTGTCTTCTTATGTGTCTGATTGTGTTTATGTAGCAAAGGAAAGGGGGTTTACGGGGCTCCAGGAGACAGACTTCCTTTTCCCGTGAACAACCGCCACTCACAGTAAGTCTGCCTGACTAGTTCACAGTCACCTTTTCTGTCATGAATTTATATTTCTTTGATTGAGATGCTTTCATGTTCTTTTCTTTCCTCACAGTTTTAAACATTGGTAATTCATGCTTTCTGTGTTTTTTCTGTTTTTCCACAGAAAGAGAAAATGTGAGAGCTAGCAGGATGATGACATGCCGTATGTCAAGCTTTCGAAGACGGAACAGACACTAAACACTGTTGCTGAGCTCGAAACTCCTGACTGTGCAGTCGTTGACCCCAACGTTGAAAAGAGAGTATGTGTCTTTGCTTTGTAGGTTTGAGACTCTGTGTCACACAAACCTCATCCAGCTGTGTCTATGACCACACTTCTAAAACTGTTCTCTTACTATAATGACATCATGACACATCTATATACCCAGATTTAACTTGTGCAAAACAAGAAAGACACCAGTTCATTGTTGATTATGATACATACCAAATAGATATTAGAAATATAATAAAACAAATGATTTACCGAAATAAAATTAAAATCGCATTTATAAAAATACTATATATACAGTATATATACATACATATACATACATACAGATATACATGCATTTATACTTCTGACCAAATGTATTTATGCAAATATTTTAATGACCTACTTTTCTTATAGTAGAGTAGGTTTTAATAATGTGACTTTACTTTTACTTTTGTTAATATAAAGTATTCTGTTGCATTTCATTACTGGATGAATAAGAAGTATTTAAGTGGGCAGAGAAGAGACGGGGACTTTGATACTGATTATACAGGCTCAGTATAGTGTATGACTTGCTTATGGATGAGGCACTGATACAATCCTGAAAACTATTATAACTAACAGGTTGTGGTTTTAACTCTCTGACACCAAGGGGACAGATGACACAGATGATGCAGGTTGTCTTATCTCTTATTTTGTGTCTGTTCTTGTCTCCAGTTCAACAATGTGCCAGCAGTGAAGCTGACCAAACACCTGGAGGTGAGGCTGGCTCCTGTTGGATTATTGTAAGTATCACACACATTAATGCAAACACACACACACACACACACACACACACCTACCTCTGAGCCTCCGTTTGTATCTGTCTTCTAATGTGTCTGATTGTGTTCATGTAGCAAAGGAAAGGTGATTTACGGGGCTTCAGGAGACAGAGTTCCTTCTCCCTGTCCAGACACAGGAGGCTCTGAAAGAGATGGAAGCTGACACTGTCGCTGCTGTCCAGACACAGGAGGCTCTGGAAGAGATGGCAGCTGCCGTTGCTGTCGAGGCACAGGGGGCTCAGGAGAAGATGGCAATGGAATTGAATGCTGCAAGAAAAAGCTCTCTGTCAGCTCTCCTGTTTTCTACTATGGATTATCCAATGCATCTAGTTGAGGACAATCTTCTTCTCCAAAATTCAGTTAAAATAAAAAAAAAAAGATTACAATGGTACTTCAAGCTCCTGAAGTTTGTTACATTCTCCTATTTGTTTTAACCTGTAATGGAAATTACATTTAATTGCATGAGTGGACAATGGTTGACCAAATTGTTAATCTAAAAAGGGTAACCTTAAGGTTTATGATGGTGGCTTAAGAGACACAGAAATTGCCACCACAATATCCAACCAGATGTTTTTTCATTTATCCGACCACCTCTCGTTTATTCGACCGGACGTCGTTGCTCCGGTCAGGTTTCTCATTTATCCAATCACATGTTGTATATCCAACCAGATATTTTGTCATTTATCTGACCACCTCTCGTTTATCCAACCGGACATTGTTGCTCCGACCAGGTTTCTCATTTATCCAATCACATGTTGTATATCCAACCAGATATTTTGTAATTTTTCCATCCACCTTTCGTTTAAAAAAATGAGAAACCTTGGTGAGACAAACAAGGGGTGTTTGGATAAATTTATGAAGTGGGATGATTCAGATCTGTACGGACATTTTAAGGTCCTCATCAGTGCATAAAAGCAGAAGAGATCGTTCTGTGCTTGGTTTCTCCTCAGAAACAGATCTCTGTCTGCTCGACAAGCTTTAACATGATGGAGTACATGACAGTGGTTGTCCGATGGTGCCGTGTGCCACAGCCTCACATCAATTAACCCACATCGGGTCTTGGTGGTACATGAGCAGGTGGAACTGTACAGAAAATGAGACCCAGCATTTGAGAGTTATTTGCGCTTACCTATCCAGCGCTGGTGTTTGGAGCTATATAGCCAAACTGTTCTCTACAATGAAGAAGCTATGGGCAGACCCGACGTTTAATCTATTGGGCTCTGGAGCTTTTGAGTTATTGTTGACAGATAAACAACCATTGACTGAAATTGTCAACCAATCTAGTGTCACATACACTGAGATTCAGCCAGGAGTTAGCTTCTACGAAAATGTCATGAAGACAGTAGCATTGGTGAAAGCGTGCAGTCGGACCCTAAGAAAAGAGCTGACCATTGCAGACCATAGGATGATGTTTAAGCTATTCTGCAGACATGTAAGTACTGAGCACATCCTCTCTTAAACTTTTTTTTTTCTCAAAAAACAAACATGAAACAAACAAACGATTCCACAAATCGTTTGTTTGTTTCATGTCACCCTGACAGGAACCCCACAGCCTGGTAGTGTTGCCACCTGGGTCTGCCACCAACATGATCACAGTGCGATGCACTGAGCCCCAGATGATATATGACCTAATGCTGAAGCATGGCTTACATTGAGCCTGTAATGGAAATTTTTACATTTGTGTATGTTTAATTGCATGATGTATGTATGTGAATGACTGACCAAAGAGTTGACCAAATTGTTAATCTAAAAGGGTAACCTTAAGGTTTATGATGGTGGCTTAAGAGACTTGAGCTTTATGGCCTCGAGAAACCACAACTTTATGGTATCTCTTGGTATCTCTGATTGGGATCTCACACTGAACACTGATTCTCCTATGTTCTTTGCTCATTTGTGCATGTCATTCAGGTGATGTGTACTGATGAGTCCATCTGCAGATGCTGAATTAAACTTTCAGAAAGAAGTGTTTGACTTTGTGCTTGTTTCACAGAAATTGCCACCACAATTTTGGTGTTGTCGGCAGGATCACTCTTGTGAGAAGACACTCTGGATCTCAGGGCTGAAAGGTAAAACTGCGCAGGGAGTCTGGGACCTCAACCTCCTTGACAAAAGAAGGTAGAGACGTGAGGGCCTGATGCCTGAGAACCAAAGTGCTCTCACTGCTGTGATCCAGCGGACCAATTAGCACAAAGACACTGTCTTTCTGGGAAGACAAATTCAGAAGGGAAACGGTTCTCTCACAGGGTGAGTGACAGACGTGTCGGCATGGCAAGGTTTGGAACCGATGTAGAATCAAGGAAGCTTCGGGTGATCTTGGAGATCACGGGTGGTCTTGGAGACCACAGAGTTAATATAGAATAAGCCTCTTAGTGATCTTAGAGAAGGTCACATAGTTAATTGGGAACTAATGAGTATGGTATTAGAATAAGCAGGTTGGTGATCTGAGAGGAGGTCACAGAGTTAAGGAGTATGGATATATACAAGATATAATATTAGGAATATACGGAGTGTTTGTTGATTTTAATACACTTGTTATATTTGGTTCTGACGTCGAGTTCATGATTTAACAAACTATGATATAATATAGTAAATAGAGTTTTGCACTGGAGATGTGACTGGGACTGAAGGACTGAGACCTGAGCCAGGATCATCTCGACACTGCCATGAATCTGCTTCAAGAGAAGTTCTCAACCCCCAAAGGTAAGTACATTTAAGTAAACTTAAGTATATTAGGGGTATAATTGGCTTTTTGAGGTTATTAAGAAAGACTTAAATCCTAAAATTAAAATCCTAACAACACATTTTTAACAAAAGTAAATTAAAAAGAACGGATTAAAATAAATTAGGGAATTTCTAAATGTCTTTGACCATATCAGCATAACTTTGGTCCTCCAAATTTTGTATTTTGTTGAACAAATGGGGAGTTTAAATTGATAAATAAGAGTTATGTTAAAACTGCTGAGACAACCTATTAGAGAAATCGGTTTAAACATTGGCAAAGGAAAGAAAGATAAGGATAATGCTAATCCACTTTCTTTTCTTAATGTTCAGTATATGTTAATAAGTGATAGTAAGTGTAGAGTTAGAGAGGAACGAGTTAGTGAGGACAAATTAGAAGGAAAAAAGAAATGTAGGGATATTTGTACTGGAGCGTGTGAATTTTGGTTAACTGAAGTGAATATCAGGGACAGTTTACAGAAGGTAGGCATTGAACTAATCTCCAAGTCTCAGTGTGTCCGACTAGACCCTGATCTGGACTCAGCTCCACTGAGAGGACAACTACAGCCAGCAGCGGTGCAGTGCGATGACCAGCAGGACACTCAGCTGCTACCGGTGCAGAGGGCGCAGGCGGCAGCTCCAGCTGTCCCTAACCTCCATCCAGACCTCGACCTTGTTGCAGCAGAGGAGGTGGATAGGCCTCCATCATGCACCACTCACATACTCCACGGCGAACCGGGAAGGAGGCAATTTATGATTTGAATGCAACCCTGCAAGCACCGATAGTGGAGGTGGCTGCAGGAGATGGAAACACTCAGCTGATCTCCAGACCATGGACATTCACCAATATGAAAGAACCTACCATTTGATCTCTCCCACAAGTGTTAAGTGGGGGAGCGGTATGCAGTGCAACTGGAACCAGCACTGAACAGCAGAGACTGCTGATGACTGAGATGGGGACTCAGTATTCGAAAGTGGCAAGATCCGTCTCTGCACAGGAGTGGAGAATGGTGAATCAACCATGGGGTCATGCTGATCATGCAGAAAAACTCTTGAACAGCAAGAAAAAGAAAAAGGACAACTGGCAGCATATCAAAACCAAGTCTGCGGGCACAAGAAAGGTCATGGACGGAGAGGAAGGGGACGTGGAAGAACTGACGCTTGTTTCAAATGTGGCAAAATTGGACATTAGATCAGGGATTGTCCTGAGAACCAATACACATAGTGCGATTGAGTAGCGGTGGAGCTGGGGACAGTATATAGAGAGATAATCTGTACCATTGTTTTGTTAAAATGAGGTTGAGGAAATTTTAAACATTAATTTTTGTTGTCACCACGCTGGCTGATAGATTTTATTGGTAGAGATTTGATGTGTTCATTGAGTAATATGCTAATTTTAACATCACAAGGCGTAGATGTAACTAGAGGATTTGATATATGCATATCAATGGAAGATTCTTAACTCTTCCCTCACCTCTGTAAGTAACACTTTCTTGTGTGTTCAATCATTGTGTTGTCTCAGTAGCTTAGATTGACTGACTGGAAAGGTATCAAATTCTGATCTCCATGTTATATTAGGCAAAGGAGAACAAAAACAATTGGTATTGAAAGTTTTAGAACTTTGGACCAAAAGGGGTTATGGGAAGGGAAAAAACATCTGATCCCAATAATAATAATAATTTAATCAGAGGTTTAGAGGTAAATCACAAAAGATTTCTGCAGTGATAAATGCAATTATCTTAAAACAGTTCTTAAAACAGATCAGATCATTATAGCAGGTGATTTCAATATTCATGTAGATGTTGCCAATGACAGCCTTAGTTCAGCATTTAAATCAATAATAGACTCGATTGGTTTCACTCAACATGTGAATCAACCGACCCACTGCCTGAATCACACTCTTGATCTTGTCCTGACATATGGCATTGACATAGAAAATATAACTATTCCAACAGAACCCTCTTCTGTCTGACCATTTTTTACTTACATTTGAATTCAGAATTGTTAATTACGTCAATTCTGGACGGAAATTCTATTATAGTCGATGTCTATCCGACAAAACTGTTCACAAATTTAAAGAACTGCTCCCCTCTTCCCTTCCCTCTCAGCCATGTGTCAGTACAATACAAGAAGATTATCAAAACCTTACTCCCACACTAGTTGATAACTTTGTAAATAGTACTGCAGCCTCACTAAAAACAGCACTTGAAGCTGTCGCCCCATTAAAAAAGAAGAAAGTAAGTCAGAGGAGATTAGCTCCATGGTATAATTCCCAAACGCACGTTCTAAAACGGACATCGCGGAAGCCAGAAAGGAAGTGGCGTTCCACCACTCGCCAAGACTTCCACCTAGCCTGGAAGAATAGCCTTATAAATTACAAAAAAGCACTTAGAAATGCCCTAACCTCTTAATATTCATTACTAATAGATGAAAATAGGAACAACCCCAGGTTCCTCTTCAGCACTGTAGCCAGGCTGACAGAAAGTCACACCTCTACTGACCCATCTATTCCTCTAGATCTGAGAAGCAATGACTTCATGAGCTTCTTCACTGATAAAATTACAACCATCAGGGATAAAATCCACCACCTCCTCTCAGTGAATAACACTAATACATTGTTTGGTCCTGAAACCATAGCACCAGATTTATGTCTAAACAAATTTTACTCTATTGATCTTCCTGAACTGACCTCGTTAGTTTCATCATCTAAACCAACTACTTGTCAGCTGTTCCAACTAGACTTTTTAAAGAAGTCCTCCCCCTAATTGACCGTTCCATTTTAAATCAGATTAATATGTCTTTGCTAACCTGCTACGTACCACAGGCTTTTAAGGTAGCCGTTATTAAACCTCTGCTTAAAAAGCCTACGCTTGATTCAGAGGTTTTAGCTAACTCTAGACCCATATCCAACCTGCCCTTCATTTCCAAAATCCTAGAAAAAGCCGTTTCTAACCAGCTGTGTGGTTACTTAGATAGTAACGGTTTATTGGAAAAATTTCAGTCAGGATTTAGAACCCATCACAGCACAGAAACAGCACTATTGCAAGTCACCAATGACCTTCTTATGGCATCAGATGATGGACTTGTCTCTGTCCTCGTCTTGTTGGACCTTAGTGCAGCATTTGACACAATAGATCATAAGATTCTGCTACAGAGATTAGAACAACATATAGGAATTAAAGGAACAGCACTACACTGGTTCAAATCATATTTATCAGATAGATTCCAATTTGTTAACGTTAACAATGACTCCTCCATGCACATGCAAGTTAATCATGGAGTTCCACAAGGTTCTGTCCTTGGACCAATACTCTTCACCTTATATATGCTCCCCTTAGGCAACATTATTAGACAGCACCAAAGCAGACTGCTGGGGGAACTCCCATCATGCACTGAGCACTTCATCACTTCCCTCTGTCTCTCTGCCCCCCCACACCTGTTTATTTATTTATTTATTTATTTTAACATGTCATCATGTCAAAGTGTCACTTTGTCCTCCCATAGTCCCTCTGGCTCTTCTCTCTCTCTCGTTTCAGATAACTCTGGCTGCAGGACAAAAACGACTACCATCACCATTGTTATCATTAATTACAATAACTCAGTAATTCATTAATATATATAATCCTGTTGTAGATCACTACATTGTTATTGTTATAATCAGCCCTGATACTGATGGTGCCCAATTGTTCCCGGTCTCTCTCTCTCCACCTCATCTCTCTATTCTCTCCCCCGCTTTCCACCCATCTCTCCTTTCCTCCCCCTTCCTTTTCTTTCCTCACCCCAACCGGTCGAGGCAGATGACTGCCCACATTGAGCCTGGTTCTGCCAGAGGTTTCTCCCTGTTAATGAGGGAGTGTTTCCTCTCCACAGTCGCCTGTGCTTGCTCATTGTGGGAACTGTTGGGTTTCTCTACGTTAATATTGTTTTAAGGCCTTGACCTTTAAATGTAAAGTGCCTTGAGATAATGTAAATTATGAATTGGTGCTATATAAATAAAATTGAATTGAATTGAATTCATGTCCCACGGAAATAACATTAACTTTATAACCTTACAGTAAAGTTTTGTTGTGGTGTTGCTAAGTTAAGCTCACGCTACTTACTACTACTGTATATGCAGTAGGAACAGAAAAGCACACATATCGATGTTATTATATATAAAATGCAAAGACTTTCCCTAAGACAACGTGACATACATATCTGTCAATTATGTTACTATGCTTCCCTGCAGACTCTTCACTTCCTGGCCCTTACCGAGACCTGGATCACTCCAGAAAACACTGCCTGAGCTGCTCCCCTGACGATGGCACACCGCTCGTTGTCCTGGGTGATTTCAACATCCCCCAGAGAAGCTGCGCTCCTCTGAATTCATTGACTTCTTCTCCACATTTGACCTCACCCTCTTCCCCTCTCCACCGACCCACCGGGCTGGGAACCAACTCGATCTTGTCTTCACAAGATCCTGTAGTACCTCACCACCCTCTGTTACCCCACTCACTGTGTCTGACCACCACGCTGTCACTTTCTCTCTCCCCTTAAAATTCACCACCTCCCTCGCCCCCAGGCCTCACACAGTCATCACCCGCTGCAATCTGAAATCCCTCTCTCCCTCTGCTCTCTCCTCTACTGTTCTTTCCTCACTACCATCTACAGACCAATTTTCACTAATGTCCACTGAGGAAGCCTCCTCCACTCTGCTATCCTCCCTCTTGTCCTCTTTAGATGCTCTATATCCTCTCACCTACCTACCGGCACGATCACCCCCCCCCTTCCCTGGCTGTCTGAATCTCTGCGAACCAATAGATCGGTGCTACGAGCAGCAGAGAGAAAATGGAGAAAATCACATCATCCTGATGACCTTGCCCATTAGCACCACATCCTCTCTGACTTCACCTCAACAGTATCAGCAGCTAAATCTGCCTTCTACCTGTCAAAGATCAACTCCTCTGCCTCCAACCCCAGGAAACTATTCTGCTTATTCTCTTCTCTCCTCACCCCTCCTTCTCCTCACCCTCCTTCCTCCCTCACTGCTGATGACTTTCCAACTTACTTTACCAAGAAAGTAAAAGACATCAGCTCCTCATTTACTCCTATGCCCATCCAGAAAGCACCTCCCCCAAACCTCACCTCTGATGGCCTTACCTGCTTCAGCCCTCTCTCCTCTGAAGATGTTCTCACGCTAGTGACGTCTAACCGTGCCACCACCTGATTCCCTCCTCCCTTCGCCAAGACATCTCTCATGACATCCTGCCATTCCTCACCACTCCGATCAACTCCTCCCTCACTTCAGGCATTATTCCAGCTCCTTTCAAGACAGCCATGGTAAAGCCACTCCTAAAGAAACCCACCCTAGACTCAGCTGACATCTGAAACTACAGACCTGTATCTCTTCTTTCATTCCTCTCTATAACACTGGAACATGCAGTCTAAGACCAACTGTCCTCCTATCTTTCAGAAAATGACTTCCTTTACCCTAATCAGTCAGGCTACAGGACTGGTCACTCCACTGAGACGGCCCTCCTCACAGTGACTGAGTTTCTCGGTGCCGCCAGATCCTCGTCCGACTCGTCAGTCCTCATTCTCCTTGACTTATCCTCTGCGTTTGACTCAGTCAACTACCAAATCCTCCTCTCCACTCTGGCTGAACTTGGCATTGCTGACTCTGCTCTGACCTGGTTCACATCATACCTGACAAATCGCATCCTTCAGGTCACATGGAATGGCTCCTTGTCCAATCCCTGCCTTCTGGAAACTGGTGTCCCTCAAAGCTCAGTATTAGGACCACTTCTGTTTTCACTATACACTCGATCGCTAGGCTCTGCAATCACATCGCATGGATTCTCTTACCACTGTTATGCTGACGACACCCAACTGTTCCTCTCTCTTCCCACATCCTCCTCCAGCACCCACGTTGTGACGTGCATCTCGGAATGTCTGGCAGACATCTCCGCTTGGACAGCTACGCATCACCTCAAACTCAACCTTAGACAACTGAACTGCTCTTCATCGCGGGGAAATACTGCCCTCATATGGACCTGTAAGTCACTGTCGAGGATGTCACGGTACCATCTTCGTCGACGGCAAGGAACCTGGGCGTAATCCTAGACGATGGACTGTCCTGCGCCCCCCAACATCACTGCTGTGGCCCGATCCTGCAGGTCTGCCCTCTACAAATGTTGCCTAATGTTAGGCAACATTATCAGACAGCACCACATACAATTCCACTGCTATGCAGACAACACCCAATTGTATATTTCCATGAAGCATGATGAATCTAATCGCCTAGTTCAACTTCAGGAATGTCTCAAAGATATCAAGGCCTGGATGACCCAAAATTTTCTACTTTTAAACTCAGACAAAACTGAGGTTGTTGTAATTGGCCCTAAACATCTCAAAGAAACACCGTCTGGCTTCCAGCTCCACTGTGAGGAACCTTGGAGTGTTGTTCGACCAAGACATGTCATTTGACCCCCATATTAAACTAGTGTCTAGGACGGCTTTCTTCCATCTGCGCAATATTACCAAAATTAGAAACATCCTGTCTAAGCAGGATGCTGAAAAACTAGTCCACGCGTTTGTAACCTCTAGATTAGATTACTGCAACTCTCTATTAGCAGGATGCTCCATGAAGACTGTTAAAAGTCTCCAGTTGGTCCAAAATGCTGCAGAACGAGTGCTGACAGGAACTAGAAGGAGAGATCATATCACTCCTGTCTTAGCTTCCTTACATTGGCTCCCGGTAAAATTTAGAATAGAATTCAAGATCCTGCTCCTCACTTTTAAAGCCCTCAACAATCACGCCCCCTCATATATCAAAGAGCTGATAACACCTTATTATCCAAGTAGCTCACTTCGTTCCCAAAACACAGGGTCTCTAGTGGTTCCAAGAGTCTGTAAGAGTAGAGCAGGAGGTAGAACATTTAGCTATCAGGCTCCTCTCCTATGGAACCAGCTCCCACTCTGGGTTCGGGAGGCAGACACTGTCCCAGCATTTAAAGTAAAACTAAAAACCTTCCTCTTTGACAAAGCCTATAGTAAGGGCTGGATCAGGTGAGTCCTGAACCATCCCTTAGTTGTGCTGCTATAGGTTTAGACTGCTGGGGGAACTCCCATTATGCACTGAGCACTTCTTCACTTCCCTCTGTCTCTCTGCCCCCCCACACCTGTTTATTTATTTATTTATTAGTTTTAACATGTCATCATGTCAAAGTGTCACTTTGTCCTCCCATAGTCCCTCTGGCTCTTCTCTCTATATCGTTTCAGATAACTCCGGCACCGGGACTGCAGGACAACAACGACTACCATCACCATTGTCATCATTTATTACAATAACTCAGTAATTGATTAATATATATAATCCTGTTGTAGATCACTACATTGTTATTTTTATAGTCAGCCTTGATACTGATGGTGCCAAATTGTTCCCGGTCTCTCTCTCTCCACCTCATCTCTCTCTTCTCTCCCCCGCTTTCCACCCATCTCTCCTTTCCTCCCCCCTTACTTTTCTTTCCTCACCCCAACCGGTCGAGGCAGATGACCGCCCACATTGAGCCTGGTTCTGCCAGAGGTTTCTCCCTGTTAATGAGGGAGTTTTTCCTCTCCACAGTCGCCTGTGCTTGCTCATTGTGGGAACTGTTGGGTTTCTCTATGTTAATATTGTTTTAAGGTCTTGACCTTTAAATGTAAAGTGCCTTGAGATAATGTAAATTATGAATTGGCGCTATATAAATAAAATTGAATTGAACTGAACTCCCTCTTGGCTGGACTCCCAGCCTCTGCAGCTAAACCGTTGCAGCGTATCCAGAACGCTGCAGCGTGCCTCGTTTACAATCTTCCCAAATTGTCCCATGTGACCCCCCTCCTCCGTGACCTCCACTGGCTTCCTGTTGGGGCCAGCATCCGATTCAAGATGATGGTGCTGGCCTTCAAGGCCGTCAATGCAACTGCACCTGTCTACCTTCAAACACTAGTCAGACCACATGCCCCAGCGAGAACACTTTGCTCATCTACATCAGCTGGCCGACTGGTACCCCCATCACTGAGAGCAAACAAAGCCCACTCAGCGAAGTTGCGACTCTTCTCTGTTTTAGCACATCAGTGGTGGAACAAACTCCCGACCAATGTCAGGACAGCGGAATCGCATTCCATCTTCCGCAAAAGACTCAAGACTCATTTGTTCAGACTTCCCCTCGACCCTGACTCCCGAGAACTGGAGATGAAGCTGAAACAGCGCCAAAATTTTCAGTGACATTACGGGAGGGGCATTACGTCTATAGTGGTTTAGCACTACCATAGACAATGAATGGGAATGTGTTTAGGGCTGTTTAGCTAAACAATCCACGGCTGCTGCGCGGGAGACCGGGGTCGATTCCCTGATGGAGAGGAACATATTTTTTACATAAAATGTCGAGAATTTCCTGTGAAAGTGAAAAAAATTTAAAAAACTGAATCCACACCTGCATCCACATTAAATGGGTTCCTCCCCTTCCATTCATCAAGTTTGCACAGGATCTAGAAAAGAGGGATTGTAGAGGAGGAAAATATGTTCTCCATCTCATACATTATTATCTATTTGCTCAGGGTACTTTGTAAAAGACAAATAGAAGAAATATCATCTGAAAGAGGACAACAGTTTTGCTCTACTTCCACTGAATGTTGCTTGGTCAGAACCACTTCTTCCAACTGTCTGATTAAAGTTTTCATGACTTGTTCAGCATAATTTATATAAATAATATATAGATATAGATATATAAATTGTATAGATAATATCAATATACCTCTAGTAGCTGGGTTAAAGAAGACTGTGACTGTGTTGCTCCTCTTCATTGGAGGGATGAACACAAGAACAGCGAGATACTGTAGGACGAGGACGCTGAGCCAGTATGGCACGGCACTGTACTGACTGGCCCTGAACTGGATGTTAGTGATGTGCACCGTCTCCAACAGACTGGCCACCATCAGGATGAGACTGATGCAGAAGAAAACGTCTGCAGGACACAACATACGACAGTTCAGTCAACTTTTCAATAACATCATGTATCTTAGCTATGATCTTGTGTTGGAAATTATGTTTACAATAAAACTCGAGGAACCTGTTGTTCACAATAAATTAAACAAATTAATAATTTCTTTTAAAGTCACACTGTCCCGTTGACCAAATAATTGACACACTTTTCAGTGGAACTACTTTCTACCAAGAAATGTTCCCTTTCCAGCATCACAGGGGTCGGACACTCACTGATGAGAGGCGTCCCCCTGGTGATGGGCAGCAGGTTGTTCATGATGAGCAGGATGAGGGTCATCTTGAAGGAGGAGCGGATTGGGGCCCAATAATACTCAAGATTAGCCGTATGATACATCTTACTGTGTGGTTGTTCAGGTATATGAGGGGCAGAGGAGATCTCAGCATGTAGATTCCTGAAAAGATCAATGGTTCAGTTACAACCAGTATAGTACTGTTTACTTCCTCTATTTACTTTGTATTCTATTTACATGCTGAAAAACACATATGGGTCACAGTGTAGAAATTGTTAAATAAAACTTTTGACTGTCCTTTCACTTTGCTGGGGACAGTGGAGGGGGCTGAGGCCTTAAGACAACAAGACAACAATAGACTTTATTTGTACACATTCACATTGATAGATATAATCTTTTTTTTTTTTTTTAGTTTATTAGTCTAAGCCAAGAAATATATCCTATATATCATCAAAAATCATGTACAAATACAGGAACTCACAGTCAAAATCACAGAGATGGATGTAATTTAATATAAAAAACAAAGAGATACTGTGACACATACATCTGCCCGTCATTTATCTGGTCTTTAGTCAAACAGTCTCTTACCTTTGCTGAATAAAACACATCACATGTGTAAAGTAGTTGTAGAGCAACATCTGCTGTAGTTTGTTGTTCTTCAGTCACGGAAGTTGAAGGAAAAGTCGAGGAAGAGAGACAGAGATGAAGCTGAAACAGCGCCATAATGTTCAGTCGCCGGGAGGGGCATTACGTCCATAGTGATTTAACACTACCATAGAGAATGAATCGGAACGTGTTAGGGACGTTTAGCGCAGAAGGCCTGTGTTCGATTCCCGGCAATAGACTATTTTTAGCCAATTTTTTGTATTTCGAAAGTTGAGCAGATGTAATGTCAACATGTACTTCTGGAATTGGTTTATTTGTGTAACAGACAATGCAAACCATTTGAAACTTTTTTCTTGAAATATCACTTTTGTAATAATAAGATAGTTAAGTGGGCCTTTTCATGTTTTAAAAAATTTTGTGGCAATGACATTGACTTGAAATTGATAGTAGGCACTGCAAGTCAGAACTGTTCATCAATAGGAAACACAAGCACAGCATTCTGTTTACACGGTATATTTTAGAAGCTCATAGAATCAAGACTGTTCCCTTCAAGTCTAAATCACTTTTGTATTGGGTCTGTTGTTTGCATTAGGGGCCAGCTGGGCTTTTATCCCCACCCTGCCCGAGGTGTGAGTTGTTGGGCCATGAAGAGGTATATTGTTATCGTGGTAAAAGGCTCAAAGTTAACTAGAAAGTGATTCTGAGATTTACACACTTCCAGCACTACCAGTAATTCTTTCAAAATGACTTTACAAGCGTGGATACGTCATGAGCCATAGTCATCCATAGTTATGCTGCTATAGGCCTAGACGGCTGGGGGATCACCCATCAGGCACCAGAAACCAGCACCTTCTCTCTTCTCTCTCTGCCTTGTTTATTTTATTGTATCTTATTACATGTCTCTAATTCCTTGGGTCTTCTCCTCCCCTCCTTGGTCCATGCTGTGCGGCTCTCCGGAACCCATCCTGGCTCGGGTCCTGATGAGGGATGGACCTAGTGAGGTCACCGGTTTGTCGCAGGGCTAACGTGGAGGGTCATGCAACCACCAGCACTCTCACCTGAGGACCTCTTACCTTGGAGCCATGTTCACTACTACTACTGCACATGTTGGACCATGAGGGAGGTAGGAGTGCCCGGAGGGACCAACGCGCCCTTGGAAGACCATGCCAACATCCAGGTGCTGATTCCCAGGCTGGATTCAAGCCCATGACCAGAGACTGTGACTCCACCCCCCCTTTATTTCCTTTTGTTCCCCTATATATATTTTTTCTCCACTCACCCCAACCAGTCCTGGCAGAGGCCGTTGATAGATACATGGAGGGAAAGTAGATTTAGTTCTCATGGCCAATGTGTTTGATGTGCAAGTGCTGCCAAATATATACAGAATACATCCTTGCTGGCCCATCCACTGCGGACAGAGAGGGGGATCCCCTCCGTCTCCTGTTTATAATGCATGAAAATCCAACTTAACTGATTAAAGCTTTTGACAAGACCAGTTGATGCAGTCGTATTTTTTATTATATATAAAAATATATTTTTATTTCTCGCCGGAGTAGTCCTGGTTTGGGGAGATTATTACAGCTGGAGGTGCAGCGTGCAGGGAGAAGAGGCATGATAACCTGTGTTATGTTATTGCTCATAGTTGTTTTAGCTTTATGGTGTATTTGTTGTGGTTTGGTTTTTGAGGTTATGTTTTGGTTTGTGTTAACATCTCTCTCTCTCTCTCTCATACAGAGTGTGCTCCAAGGGGCGGGGCAATCTCCTGGAGCACAGAGCACCGGGCACACCTGCAGCTCATCATGCCCTCATTGGTTGGCTTCTTAAGCCACTCTCCCTTTGTCTCCTGTGCCGGATGATTCATTTGCCTTGCAGTGCCAAGCCAGTGCTTCGTGTGACTCCAGCTGATTGCCTCGCCTCGAGTTATTCCTTCAATGTCCCTTTGTATTGTGAGTTTTGTGCCTCGACACCATTTCAGTTGTACTTTTGTTCCTGAGTCTTTTCCCATTTCTATGGAGATTTTTAGTTGCTACTTTTCCTAGAGAGCTTTTGCGTTGCTACTTTATTTTTTGAGTATTTTCCTGAGGAACTGTCCTCCCTCCTTTTGTTGAATAAACTCTTTTGTTGAACTCTGCAACTGGGTCCTGACTTCCCTGACCAGCCCATAACAGAATCATCCGGCCAAGCATGGACCCAGCAGAGAGGGACAACTACAAACATGCACTCTCGTCGCAAGCCGCCAAAATAAACCAGAATGAGTCCGCTCTGGGGCGGGTGATGGAACACCTGCAGCAGCTCGGTGCCAGCGTCTCACAACTGGGCGGTCAGTTGGCCGCCCTGCAGGACCAGCTCGTCTCCTCTCCCGGAGCCGCCGCTCACCCCCCAGCCGACGATCCTCCTCCCAGCCCTGCCCCGCAAGCACGCGAGCCGTACATCCCCATACCAGTCAGGTATTCAGGAGATTTAGGTACTTGTTCGCAATTTCTACATCAGTGTCAGCTAGTATTTAGCCAACAACCCCACACCTATGCTACGCCTCAAGCTAAGATAGCCTTCATAATGAGTTTGCTCACTGGACAGGCGGCAGCCTGGTCCTTAGCGATATCGTCACAACAACACGAGTTGGTTAATGATTTTCACCGCTTCACTGACGAAATGAGACGAGTTTTTGACCACCCGGTAAAGGGCAGACAGGCTACAAGCCAGTTACTCGATCTCAAACAGGGTAGCTCTTCGGTGTCAGAATACGCCGTGAGTTTTCGCATTTTAGCGGCAGAGAGTGGGTGGAATTATTCGGCTCTTCAAGCCATATTTTTTAAGGGGTTGGCAGGGGAGTTAAAGGATGAGTTGGCGGTTCGGGAGGAATGTAACTCGTTCAACTCCCTTGTTGATTTAGCTATCCGCCTCGACAATAGGATGAGGGAAAGAGCTAGGGAACGGCAGAGGACGAGGAGCAGGCGGCTCATCTCCGGCACGCAACCCAGCTCCCCAGGCTCCGCTCCGGGATTGCCCGACACCACCCACTACGCTCGAGAGCTACGACCGCCACCAGTCGACGAGCCTATGCAATTGGGTCGGGCCCGCCTCACCCCAGCCGAGAGACAACGCAGGATGCGTGACAAGCTGTGCCTCTACTGTGGACAAGGTGGCCACTTCGTTTCCTGCTGCCCGGAAGTTGCTAAAAGACCGGGCTCACCAGTACTAGAGAGGACTCTGGTGAGCCACATCTCTTCCTCTCACGCGGACACTCGTTTCCAGTCCAAGTGCTGGTAGACTCCGGTGCCGATGACAACTTCATTGACAGAAATTTTATGAAGAGTAACAACATTCCTTTTTATGAACTGTCCTCTCCCATAAAGGTACACGCCGTAGACGGCAAGCTCATAGAACTGGTGACTCATAAAACTGAACCATTGAAATTGGTCCTCTCCAGTAACCATCATGAGCATTTAGAACTATATGTAATCTCCTCACCTCTGAATTCTGTCATTCTGGGAATCCCTTGGTTAAAGCTTCACAATCCCCACGTTGATTGGTCCACCGCCACCGTTCGTAACTGGAGTCTCCACTGCCACGCCCACTGCCTCCGTTCCGCTCTGCCCGCCAGGCCTGCAGATCCAGCTCCAGCAGTCGAGGTAATCGAGTTAACTAATGTACCCCCTGACTACCATGACCTCAGCCAAGTTTTTAGCAAAACTTCTGCCACCTCACTGCCCCCACATAGACCCTACGACTGTGCTATTGACTTGTTGCCAGGGGCCCCTCTTCCCACTAAGAGGCTGTACAAGTTGTCCAAACCCGAGCGAGAGGCCATGGAAAAATACATCACAGAGTCCGTGGCAGCCGGCCTCATCCGCCCCTCCTCTTCTCCGGTGGGGGCGGGTTTTTTCTTCGTGGAGAAAAAAGATAAAACCCTGCGGCCTTGCATTGACTACACCGGGTTGAATGACATAACCGTAAAAAACAAGTACCCACTCCCCCTGATTGACTCCGCCTTCAGCCTCTTACATTCGGCCCGCGTCTTCTCCAAGCTAGACCTTAGGGACGCCTACCACCTCATCAGGATTAAGGAGGGGGATGAGTGGAAGACAGCATTCAACACCCACTTAGGTCACTTTGAGTACCTGGTTATGCCTTTTGGACTCACTAATGCCCCCGCTGTATTCCAAAGCCTGGTGAACGATGTGTTAAGGGATCTGCTTAACAAAACTGTGTTTGTCTACCTTGATGATATTTTGATTTTCTCTAGCTCCATGGAAGAACACGTGACTCATGTTAGAGATGTGTTGAAAAGACTAATGGAGAACAAGTTATATGTTAAAGCTGAAAAATGTGAATTTCATGTGTCTACTGTGAGTTTCCTGGGTTTTGTGGTGGAGAAGGGGCGGCTGCGGGCGGATCCCTCCAAGGTGGAAGCAGTAAAAGAATGGCCCACTCCCACCACCCGCAAGCAGCTGCAGCGCTTCCTGGGGTTTGCCAACTTTTATCGTAGGTTCATAAAGAACTACAGCCGCCTGGCGGCCCCTCTTACTCGTCTCACTTCTTCGAAACTCAGTTTTACCTGGTCTCCTGTAGAACAATCTGCCTTTGTGAAATTAAAAGACATGTTTGTTAACGCCCCTGTTCTTGTGCACCCAGATCCTGAGCGGCAGTTCGTGGTCGAGGTTGACGCCTCGGATTCCGGGGTCGGGGCCGTCCTCTCCCAGCGCCAACTCACAGACAATAAGCTCCACCCCTGCGCCTTCTTCTCACGTCGACTCACCCCCGCCGAAAGCAATTACGATGTGGGGAACCGAGAGCTCTTGGCGGTGGTCCTGGCTTTGCAGGAGTGGAGACACTGGCTGGAGGGGGCAGCTCAGCCCTTCATCGTTTGGACAGATCACAAGAACCTCGACTACCTCCGCACAGCTCGCCGCCTGAACACCCGCCAGGCCCGCTGGGCCCTGTTCCTGGGTCGTTTCCAGTTCACCCTCACCTACCGCCCCGGGTCTCGGAACATCAAGCCGGACGCACTCTCCCGTCAGTTCACCCTGGAGGGAGGGGGGCCCATTAAGGAGACCATCCTGGATCCCGAGTGTGTGCTGGGGGCGGTTCGCTGGCAGGTTGAACAGGAGGTTCAGGAAGCTCTGCAGGGCCAGACGGTTCCAGACGGTTGCCCGCCGGGTCGGTTGTTCGTGCCACCGTCTGCCAGGTCATCAGTGCTCACCTGGGGGCATACGTCGAGGATAGCCTGCCACCCAGGGGTCCACCGCACGCTGGCTCTCATCCAGCAGCGTTTCTGGTGGCCATCCATGGCTTCTGACATTCGGGTCTTCATCGCTGCATGCACAGAGTGCGCCCGCAACAAGTCTTCCCACCGACCCCCGGCAGGGCTCCTACAACCTCTGCCCATTCCTCCACGTCCCTGGTCACACATAGCAGTGGATTTTGTTACCGGACTGCCCCCCTCCGAAGGTAACGACACCATACTCACGGTGGTTGACCGTTTCTCCAAGGCGGTTCATTTTGTCCCCCTCCCTAAACTTCCCACCGCCTTGGAGACTGCTAATCTACTAGTGACACATGTCTTCAGGTTGCACGGGATACCACAGGACATTGTGTCGGACCGCGGACCGCAGTTCACCTCGCGGGTATGGAAGGCTTTCTGCCGGGCCCTGGGAACCACCTCCAGCCTCACCTCCGGCTTTCATCCCCAGTCTAATGGGCAAACGGAACGGGCCAACCAAAGCCTAGAGTCCTCTCTACGCTGCGTCGCCTCCCGCCTCCCATCATCCTGGGCTACACACCTGCCCTGGGTGGAATATGCCCACAACTCCCTCATCAGCTCAGCCACCGGGTTCTCGCCATTTATGATCAACACCGGTTACCAGCCCCCCTTATTCCCTAACCAAGAGTCCGACGCAGCAGTCCCCTCTGTCCATGCTCAGTTCCGCCGGGTCAGACGCGTGTGGCGAGAGACCCGCGCAGCATTAGGCAGAACGGCTGAGCGCAACCGACGTCTGGCGGACCGACTTCGGGTTCCCTCACCCAACTACCAGGTGGGTCAGCAAGTGTGGCTCTCCTCCCGAGACCTCCCCCTCCAGACCGACTCCCGAAAACTCTCCCCCAGGTACATTGGCCCTTATCCTGTGGAGAGGATAATAAACCCCAGCGCTGTCCGCCTCCGCCTCCCAGCCTCCTTAAACATCCACCCTGTGTTCCACGTCTCCCTCCTCAAGCCAGTCACCGAAAGCCCTCTCCAGCCTCCTGCACCTCCACCGCCTCCCCCACTTCTCGTCGACGGCCACCCAGCCTACACGGTCAACCAGATTCTGAACGTGCGCAGACGGGGTAGGGGCTACCAGTATCTGGTCGACTGGGAGGGATACGGCCCCGAGGAGCGCTCCTGGGTCAGCCGCTCCCTCATCCTCGACCCGCAACTGCTGCGGGATTTTTACATCAGGTTTCCAGGTAAACCAGGTAGGACGCCAGGTGGCGCCCCTTGAGGGGAGGGTACTGTTGTGGTTTGGTTTTTGAGGTTATGTTTTGGTTTGTGTTAACATCTCTCTCTCTCTCTCTCATACAGAGTGTGCTCCAAGGGGCGGGGCAATCTCCTGGAGCACAGAGCACCGGGCACACCTGCAGCTCATCATGCCCTCATTGGTTGGCTTCTTAAGCCACTCTCCCTTTGTCTCCTGTGCCGGATGATTCATTTGCCTTGCAGTGCCAAGCCAGTGCTTCGTGTGACTCCAGCTGATTGCCTCGCCTCGAGTTATTCCTTCAATGTCCCTTTGTATTGTGAGTTTTGTGCCTCGACACCATTTCAGTTGTACTTTTGTTCCTGAGTCTTTTCCCATTTCTATGGAGATTTTTAGTTGCTACTTTTCCTAGAGAGCTTTTGCGTTGCTACTTTATTTTTTGAGTATTTTCCTGAGGAACTGTCCTCCCTCCTTTTGTTGAATAAACTCTTTTGTTGAACTCTGCAACTGGGTCCTGACTTCCCTGACCAGCCCATAACAGTATTGAGTGTTAGTCGTTCAGTTTTGATTGCTTTTTTGTCATAGGGTTAAATATTAAAAACCTATGTTGGAGCTAGTGAAATAGGAAGTATATTCTGGGGATGTATAGTACGAGACCTGAAGAGGTCTTTCTGAGCTTGCTCCACAGAGCGCTTTGTGAACTTGGGGTTCAGGGGTTTTTTTTTTTTTTTTTTTGTCATCAAGAAATTAAAGCATTTCTTGATGATTTTAGCCTTTCTGATCCCTGGCGGTTCTTGTATCCTACAGGAAGAGAATATTCCTTCTTTTCCCATGTCCACCACACTTACACTCGAATTGATTATTTTTTTATAGATAATAAATTCATCTCAAACCTTAAGTCATGTAAATACGAAAGTATTGTTATTTCTGATCACGCTCCCCTGGTTCTGGTACTAGCTTTTCCAGATGCTGACTATACAAGGAGACACTGGAGACTAAATCCATTGTTACTCTCCGACGAGAGCTTTCTCTCACACATCTCTACACATATTAAAACTTTTTTAAGCATCAATAGAACACCTGATGTGTCTAATAAGACAATTTGGGATGCTATGAAAGCGTACTTAAGAGGAGAAATTATATCATTCTCAGCATATAAAAACAAGTGCTCAAAGCAGAAACAGACTGACATTGCTAATCAGATTTTAAACATAGATAAACAACATGTAAATTCACCTTCACCTGATCTGTACAAGGAGCGCTTGAAACTTCAGGCCGAATTTAACGTTCTTTCCTCTCATGAAGTCGAAAGTCTCTTACTTCGGAGTAAAAGTAACTATTATGAGCACGGTGGAAAAACTGGCAAACTCCTGGCTACTCAGCTGCGTGGGTTGAGAATGAACCAACTTATTGCTGGAGTACAGACTGATAATGGATGTATAACATCTGACCAGAAAGAGATTAATGACAAGTTTAGAACTTTCTACTCAAATTTATACTCTTCAGATTGTACAGCAGACTTGAATATTATGGAAAACTTCTTTAATAACCTTGACTCACCGTCCCTTTCTCAAGACCATCACCCAGGAGGAAATTTCAGCAGCTATATCTTCTATGCAATCAGGTAAATCCCCTGCCCCAGATGGGCTTCCATCAGATTTCTTTAAAAAAATTCTGCTGATCTAGCCCCCGTCCTGTGCTCAGTGTTCTCTGATTCCTTAAACTCAGTTGCACTCCCTCCCTCGTTCAATCAGGCCTGTATCTCCTTGTTGCTGAAAAAAGGCAAAGACCCACTAGATTGTGCTTCATACAGACCGATTTCATTGCTAAACACGGATGTAAAAATCCTCGCCAAAGTTTTGGCCCACAGACTGGAGGATATCCTTCCTTCTGTAATATCGCCAGATCAAACTGGTTTTATTAAAAGACGCCATTCGTTTTACAATATTTGTCGGCTATTTAATATTCTGTAGTCCCCCAAACATGTGGATTCAGAGTGCCTTGCCTCTATGGATGCTGAGAAGGCATTTGATATAGTAGAGTGGAATTATCTTTTTTTTTACACTTGGAAAATTTGGTTTCGGTTCTGTCTTTTTGTCCTGAATCAAAACATTGTATAAATGTCCTTCAGCCTCTGTTTTGACCAATAGTCATTACTCTGAATACTTTGATTTACACCGTGGGACCTGGCAGGGTTGCCCACTAAGCCCACTCCTTTTCGCAATTGCCATTGAGCCTCTTGCAATTGCCTTACGTAGCAACGGGCGGGTACAGGGAATATGGAGGGGAGGAGTCGAACATAAAGTCTCGCTGTATGCAGGCGACCTACTTCTGTTTGTTTCAAAACCAACCACTTCTCTACCAGAAGCCCTCACGATCTTAGATAATTTCAGTCAATTTAAATAAAAGCGAACTATTCCCAATTAATAAAGAAGCTCTTAAACTTAACTATACCCATCTCCCATTGAAGGTGGTGAAAGATCAATTTAATTACCTCGGAATTTGTGTCACTTTATTTGATCAGGCAAAACAGATTTTGTCTCTGTCCCTTATTGGAAGAATAAACTCGATTAAAATGACATTGCTTCCAAAGTTCCTCTACTTGTTTCAATGTCTTCCCGTTCTCATCCCCAAATAATTTTTTAGGGCCCTTGACTCATTATTGATATTTTACATTTGGAATGGTAAACACCCTCGGCTGCGGAAAGCATTTCTCCAAAGATCCAAGCAGGCAGGGGGAATGGCTCTGCCTAATTTCCAGTACTACTACTGGGCAGTGAATATTGGGTGTTTGTTATTTTGGAGACATTTCTATCTTGAACCCACTTCCCCGGCCTGGGTTACAATGGAGGTCTGTGCCAGTAACCCTGTTTCCTTACCTTGCTTTGGATATTCCCAAGAGCAACCCAGTAGTTAAACACTCCCTGTTAATCTGGGGCCAATTTAGGAAAAGTTTTGGACTACAGCTTTTTTCACTTAAAAGCCCAATTGCTGCTAACCATCTATTTGCTCCTTCAATGGCTGATGGCGCATTCAATATTTGGCACAGAAAAGGTTTGAGATGCTTTGAAGATCTATACATTGATAATTGTTTTGCGAGCTTTTCTCAACTAACAGAAACTTTTTGGCATTGCCAAAACCCACTTTTTTTAGATTTTTACAAATTAGGACTTTTATACAGCGCTTAACAACCCAATTTCCTTATAAACCCCCAGTTACCCCTGTTGATATATTTCTTTCTGTTAACCCCACCTCTAAAGGTATCTTGTCCAATCTATATAACCTTATTTCCAAACTGCACTGCTCTTCAGTGGCAACTATAAGAACTGCTTGGGAGCAAGACCTAAATTACACCTTTACAGAGGACACATGGGACTCGGTGCTTGATCGGATACACTCCTCTTCTATGTGTTCTTGACATGCACTTTTACAATTTAAAGTAGTGCATCGAATCCACATATCAAAAACCAAATTAGCGCGAATGTATCCTGATGTCGACCCTACATGTGATAAATGTAAAGGCGCACCTGCCTCACTCTACCACATGTATTGGACATGTCCCTCTTTAGGTAACTTTTGGACATTGGTTTTCCATGCGTTATCAGATATCCTCCATCATCGAATTGAGCCCAATCCCTTGACTGGTATTTTTGGCATTGCTCCAGATTTGAACTTACATAAAGCTACGCTCAACTTTCTTGCTTTTGCCTCTTTACTAGCCCGACGAGCTATTTCACTTAAGTGGAAGGACCCAGCTCCTCCTTGCTGTTCACATTGGCTCAGAGACATGATATCCTGCATGAATCTAGAGAAGATTAGATACACTATTCGGGGATCAGAAAACAAATTCTACAGAATATGGCGCCCCTTCTTGGTATTTTATGAAAAACCTTCAACAATAATTTTTGAGTAGCCCCCCCCCCCCCCCCCCCTTTTATTTTTTTTATTTTTAAATTTTTTAAATTTTTATTATCTATTTTATTTATGTATCTATTTTTCATGTATTTCACCTTTTTTTGGTGGTGTCTGTGCTGTGCTTTTTTCAGTTATTAAATCTTATTAATCTTTTATCTTTCCAAGCGTGGTTGTAATTTTTTTATTTTTTATTATTATTATTATTATTCTGTCTATTTACATTTTTTTGTCAGTAGATGTTTAAGTATGTCCATGTCCGGATGTTTTGACAAGGGATTGTTTTGTGTTATGGATGTTGTACGAAAAATCTAAAAAACTTTTTTCCTGTGCATTGATTGTCTTATATGTATTTTATCATTAATAAAAAGACCATTGAAAGAAAAGTAGTTTGTAAAGAATTGTTTTGCTGTATTGAGAGACCTGCCTGAGATTAACAGATAATTTACTCAAGCTGAAAAGTGCACCACCAGTGATGATGATTCTCAGACTGAGTGAGGTTGTGACGATATGTAATTACTTGCCAAAAAGCCCTTTTTTATGAAGTTACAACTAATTAAACACATTCCTGCACATGCCTAAACATGTTTAAACACATTAGCAGCAGTGTTCAAACATTGTAAGTGAAAGAAGTTTGACTTCTGACCCAGCTCTGAAAGCTGCCTGAAATGGACCACACTAAATGTCTGATTACTAGCAGCCAGTTTGTGCTAGGGTGGAAAGCTGATATTGTTGGGAAGAGGAGAGACTAATCTTTAATTTGGTGTATAAAGGCAAAATTAAGCAAATTTTTTCTACTTGTCAGCGCCAGTGTACCAGGCGATGTACGAGTTCTTACCCCTTTTGCAAAATAACTTCCGCAAAATCCCACCCCCCCAACCGAACTCCACTCCCCGCCCGCTCTCCGCTTCCCCAACGGGCGCTGACCTTCGGGGACGTGTGCATTTATCAGACCCGTGGTGCCCCGGCTGCTTTGGTGACACTAGATGACCTCGAACTGGCCCTCGTGGTGGCGACGTCTCATTTTAATGTCTGCCCTATCAACTTTCAATGGTACTTTTTGTGCCTACAATGACCACAGGTAACAGGGATTCAGGGTTCGATTCCAGAGAGGGAGCCTGAGATCAATTATTATTAAATTATTGATGACCATATACGACAAAGAATGACATAATGTGCCACACTCACGGCTGATGAAGGGCTGGATGCTGAGGGTCAATGAATTGTGTGAGATGTGTCAAATCTGTTGGTTATTATTTTTGTTCATTATCATATGTAAACAAATGGAGGCAAGATTTTTAAAATATATTTTGCATTGAAGAAATAATTGTCTGCATTCAGATTGAGCTCTATATCATCAAATCAGTAATGATTGGATGACTAATGTGCATAACAAAGACATAAATATTACATAAACCAATCCTTTTAGCCCATTATTAAGTGGAACATAGTAAATTAAATTAAATGGAAACAGTCAAACACATTTGCAGAAGCATTGACAATTGTATTGATTTAATATACACACATACAAATATTAATAATATGCATTTTCATTAATATCTTATGCCACTGACAGTATTCGACCAACACTCACAAAGCACTGCTCAATAGCCATGAATCTATGAATGAAATTAAAATATGAAACCTTTATTTGCAGTGTAAAATCACATTGAACACATGAACAACACACAACAATACAATACTTGATCACAGAATGTCAGTGCCTGTGTTGTGCATCAATAGCTCTCACACACTAAAATCACATAGATCAACATGTAAATATACATCCTCTCAATTATTTCGCATCAGTTTTAGAAACCAGCCAGCATCAAGGTCCACACTTTCCTGACACACACACACATTTTTTACAAACACGAATCCAAACATGCTGCAGAAATGCACAATTCCCCATGCTCTCAGTGACACACAATGCAACAATTAGTTTGCAAAAATGTACCCACTTCCCGGTGATGGTAAAGTAGTTGACTACAGCTGCTCTACAGTGTTTTCCATTTTCATTATTTTATTTTCATCCTACTACATTTATTTTATAATGCTTGTGCTGTTAAGATTTCACACTATGTACTTACTGACACATAGACTTATATTTTGTTGATGCTTATGTACATATCTACATACTTAATTTAACACTTCATAGCATATTTAATTAATTCCCTCAAGCATATCACACATTATCTAATGGATCTGAAATCCTTGATTGATTTTCTTCATTTGGTCTAGAGACTAACCTCAGTCTCAGACAGGGATCACTTAGCTATCAGTGCAACATGTGTATAGTAGCCGCCTAGCTCAGGATTTGTGTATGCTCCGCAGTGATGTGCATCATATAGAAGTCAACCTGATAAACCCCCAGGGGCCGCCATGTTGTGCAGTTATAAAAATTGCCATGGAAACGGTTGCTTCTTAAAAATCTTCTTTGATGATTGATGTGGCGGCAACCATCAAAGGGATTGCTGGCCTGCAAATCCTTATCAAATCCAATCAAAGAACCAAAAACTCTAGACATTAAAGGATATTTCTTTGGTCCTCTGAACTACCAAACATAAATAACAAGTTCCCTTGCTTCAAGTTATTAGCTTGTGAAAATAATAGACCGTCAACTGAGAAGACCACAGTCCTCATTAGTGAAGACAACAATCCTGCCTACGGAGACAACCGCTGATTTGTTCATTAAATATTCATCAAGAAGACACTGCTCTCATAACTACAAATCCCCCTTTACCAAAATGGACATCCTGGTAAGAATTATTTTTTTTTAGAAATGTATGTTCAGGTTGTGTTGAGTGGACTTTTAATAATGAATTCCATGTTTCTATTTTTCAGGCATGTGGAACAATGCAGTCTGAGATTAAGGCTCTGAAAGAGAAGCTCAAACTGAATGATGAGCTTCTGATAAGGGAGCAGGAGAAAATGACAGCTCGCTCTAAAGCCCACATTGGTGTCCTGGCTGAACTAGCTGTACAGAGCAACAAGGTGAAGGCTCTGGAAGAGAAGCTCAAACAGAACGATGAGCTTCTGATGAGGGAGAAGGAGAAAATGACAGCTCACTCTAAAGCCCACAATGGCAAACTGGCTGAACTGGCTGTACAGAGCAACAAGGTGAAGGCTCTGGAAGAGAAGCTCAAACAGAACGATGAGCTTCTGATGAGGGAGAAGGAGAAAATGACAGCTCACTCTAAAGCCCACAATGGCAAACTGGCTGAACTGGCTGTACAGAGCAACAAGGTGAAGGCTCTGGAAGAGAAGCTCAAAGAGAACGATGAGCTTCTGATGAGGGAGAAGGAGAAAATGACAGCTCACTCTAAAGCCTACAATGGCAAACTGGCTGAACTGGCTGTACAGAGCAACAAGGTGAAGGCTCTGGAAGAGAAGCTCAAACAGAACGATGAGCTTCTGATGAGGGAGAAGGAGAAAATGACAGCTCACTCTAAAGCCCACAATGGCAAACTGGCTGTACAAAGCAACAAGGTGAAGGCTCTGGAAGAGGACAATGTGGCTCTGAAGGAGAAGGTGGCCCTTTTGAAAAGGGATTTGAGCAGGCTTGAGTTTGTGGTGACAGAGATGGAGGAAAGGCAAGCTCACAGCCAAAAGATTGACTCCATGGACAAGGAGACTCAAACCAGCGATCTGCTTCAGGATGAGAATAATGCTCTTCAAGAAGAGCTGATGAAGCTCAGAGCTTCTTATCATGAGGTCTGTCTGAATCAGACTACCAACCAGGAGAAGTTCGACACTGAGCTCCAGGAGGAGAAGCAGGAAAAGAACGTTCTCCAAGAAGAGCTGATGAAGCTCAGAGATTCTTATCATGAGGTCTGTCAAAATCAGACTACCAACCAGGAGAAGTTCAACACTGAGCTCCAGGAGAAGAAGGTTCTCCAAGAAGAGCTGATGAAGCTCAAAGCTTCTTACAATGTGGTCTGCCACTGTCATGAAGCTGATGTTTCCAGTCGGGGGCTCAATGGAGAGAGTAAGGATGATGTCACTGAGGAGAAGTCTCTCTCCAGTGTTCTCCCTGAGAAACCAAAGAAGACTTCACTCTGGAAGAGAATCCGCCACGCTCTGGGGTTGAGAAAACCACAGTGTTGGAAGTAGTCAGCAGCGCCCATCCAACAGCACCTGAGCTGACCTTACCCAGTGTTGTAATGTAACGAAGTACAAATACTTCTTTACATTTCTACTTAAGTAGAAATTTCACATATCTGTCCTTTACTTTGTTATTTTTATTTCTGACAACTTTCACTTTTACTCCACTATATTTCCTAAGTAAAATGTGTACTTTTACTCCAATACATTTCTCCTAACCATCTTCGTTACTCATTACTACAAATTAAAATCAGAAGAAATTTGAGTTGGTGACGTAATGCCGTAAACTTTTTGTGGTATATACGTGTGCCTGCAATATATATTATGCCAGTGGGTGGAAGTGTCACTCGATGTACCCCATGAAGAAGAGAGTGACTGTGACTGGTACCTGAATAAGAAAGAGTAAAGTTTGTTCCTCTGAATTAGCTTGCCTGTTAGCTTCTTTTTTCATATACACTAAACAACACATTCGTTGTCATGTCAACCGCCAAGCACGAAGAAGAAGAAGTCCCGCTTGTCTGGGTGTTGTGGTGAAAAACTAAGTTCCACTCGTGGTCCAAAAATTCCAAAAATTCAGTCAAATAAAAAAGCAGTAGAAGTCAACTTAAAAGCCGCAGAGTTTTATTGTCGACAACAAAACCTGAGAGCATTCAGTAGCGAGCCGGAGCTGCACCAGAAGAACTCTGACTAACAGTGGTGTTGCTCCGCTTTATCTATCCTTAAGGGCCACAACTGTTACGACCTTCCCCCTGGAAAGTCTCCAAGCACCGGGGTTACTTGCGTACGTTGGACTTGAGTTTACCCCTGGAAAGCCTCCAAACACCTGGGTTGCTTTGGCCTTGGAGCTGGGACTTTCCCTCTGGAGAGCCCCTACCGTACCATGATGAGTCTCTTTTTCTTTTACACAGTTTTTCTTACTCTTGACACCATTATATCTGTCCAAACCATTTGCTATTTTTTAAAAGATATTTGTCTCTGATTTTACACCATAATATTTCATTCTTGTCAGACTGCCTTTAAAAAAAAAAAAAGATTATCATTTCTTCACACAAGTTATACATACACTACATACTGATTGTTACACATAGAGTATATTGTTTGATTCGTTTGATGATTCGTAATATATGTCTTAAACTTATTGTAATCATTAGCAATTTATGTTATAATCACTACTCAGTTTGCAGTGCAGATTAAAGGTACATAGTGACATTCATATGTGACACAGTGTAATGAACAGAAATTTTACTACACGGGCATGTCACATTATTGATGCCATCATGGAAGCACTTGCTGCCGGCTCTGCTGCTAACGTTAATGCTCCGGTAGCAGATGACAAGCATCTCGACTAAAGTGGTGAAACTTGGTGAACTCCGTGGTGGTGATGAAGATAACGTTACACCGGCCGTATTTTCAAGAAATATTTTCGTAAGTTGGAGTGAAAGATTCTTCTTCCGGATTAAGTGCCTGTTATGCCTACAGAGAGTGACTGAAATATTGGCATTCAAAAACTCCCCGTCCAACCTGAAGAAGCACATCGAGATAGGTTAAATACATTTTCATTCAATGAAGCCATAATGTCATGTTGGGACCTGGTATCTGTGAACCATAGTTGGGCCTACATGTGTAGTCAAAAGCCTGACCGCATGTCTCCTTTGCTCTGGAGACAAAGGAGAGCTTCCAGAACTCAGTCTCCCAGGGTGCTTCATCTTCACATATAGGTGGTAAAACTGCTCCTGAAGACAACTCTCAACCACTATTGGTCACTGTGTGCCCCATGACCCATGAGGTCACAAGGCCAATATAAGCCGAGTTTCCTAGCTCTCTTCTCTGTTCTGCCTCTTCCCCTGCTGACCGCTCCTGGTGGAGTAGGTTCTGTCCCTGCTCTCCCAGCCAGGGAGACTTCCTCCCTACTCAAGCTCCTCAACTTCCAGCAGGCCTGCCTGGAGCAGACTGCTAAAACCTTCCAAAGGCAGTGACGCGAGAGCCTGCCTAAGAACTTCAGCACAATTGGCCACGACACAAGGTCTGACCAGCAGATGCACAACAGGAGCCACAAACCAACAAGACCACTTCACTCGACTTCAAACAGCACATCCAAAAAGGACCTTTCCCTCTTTTTCATGGACGGGTAACACAACTGGGCTCTATTATTACACTAGGCTAAGCAAAGGACTGTTTAGTCCTATTTCTATTTCATGTGATGTTTATAAGTTTGAATTGTGTTGTTGTGATATTTGGTAATATGTTATTTGAAAGTTAATGTTAGTTCTGTTATACTGATCAGTTTCTTTGCATGCATCTAACTACTTTCTTTAACCTGGCACCAACACCTCACACACTCATTTCCACAAACTTAACACATACATGTGATCTCAGCCACATGGTCTCAAAACTCCATCTTCATTAATGTTGCATAAGTGTGAATTTTGCCAACCTCTACACTGTCAAGAATTCCATATCCTTCAACTTTGCTAGCTATTGATGTGGTAATTTTGGTTATAGTTATTTATTTAATTATTAATCAGAGTTCCAAATTTGTAGTCAGTAAGACTTATTTCTTAAATCTTTTCCCTTCCTTTGAAGGGTGGTGCCCCGATTTATCCTTTATCAGTTTAATATTAATATTTTTAATATTAATATTTAATATTTCTCTGATAGCCACATTTATTGAATGCCCAAAAGCACACCATTTAATGGTGCCCCGCATGAAGGAAAGTACATAATCGTACCCCGCACAAGGGAAAGTACATAATCACAACATTTTTGGTGCTCTGTGTGAGGCAAAGTCATTAATAATAACATTATTTTGACTCCTCGTGGAGCACAGCACAACAGTCAACGTTATTTAAGTGATCGCTGCTGATGACGGGCTCTCCATCTCCTCTTTAGTCGCATCCATTTTTTTCGCCTAAATATTGATTTATCCTCACCCAAAAGGCAGAGCATATTCTCCAGTCCCTGCAAAGGCTTTGTTCTCACATGTGAACTGGTCCACGCACCTCTCCAGCCAGCCACGACAGATGAAGATTCAGAGAGACTGCATGGAGAGGACACTGTGATGGGAGAATCTCCAAGAGTAGTCACACCACTGGGGCTGTGAGGTGGCCACCTTCTGTGTTTTCCTCCTGTGGATGACTGCTCTTCAGGGTAGGACAATTTCTCTTCCAGGAGTCTTTGGAGCTATTATATATGGATTGTTGGACAGAGCTGGAATTAGTGATACTGTGGCTTAATTGTTCATTTCTTCTTTGTTCCACAGGCACAGCAGCAGTGCAGCACGACTAATCTCCAATTGGGACATGATGTTGCAACTTATCACCTAACTAATACTATTTCCAATAATGTGACTATGCCACGGAAATAATTCAGAAAAGAAAGGAGTACGCGGGAATCAAAAAAGTTTTAAAAGAGAGAGGAATCCGTTTCTAGATACCTATGGCCAGAATGAGGATACACTGGGACACCGGCCCATGGCCATGGAAACAGGTAGGAAACAAAGAGGACACCGCAACACGAGCAAAACATAAACTACAGAAATACCGAGGAATGGACAAATAAAGTATGTAAGTGCATCTAAATGAATAGGTAAGTGAAAGATAACACATGTTAGACACTGAAGACAAATAGTCTAAGAGATTGTATATAGGTCTTCAGTCTTCACTGTTAGGACTGATCGGACGCTGTATGTGTGAGCTATAATGATTACTTCATTCCCAAAACACAGGCTCTCTAGTGGTTCCAAGAGTCTGTAAGAGGAGAGCAGGAGGTAGAACTTTTAGCTATCAGGCTCCTCTCCTATGGAACCAGCTCCCAATCTGGGTTCGGGAGGCAGACACTGTCCCAGCATTTAAAGTAAAACTAAAAACCTTCCTCTTTGACAAAGCCTATAGTTAGGGCTGGATCAGGTGAGTCCTGAACCATCCCTTAGTTGTGCTGCTATAGGTTTAGACAGCTGGGGGAACTCCCATTATGCACTGAGCACTTCATCACTTCCCTCTGTCTCTCT
Organism: Paralichthys olivaceus; assembly: GCF_024713975.1. Lineage (NCBI taxonomy): Eukaryota > Metazoa > Chordata > Actinopteri > Pleuronectiformes > Paralichthyidae > Paralichthys > Paralichthys olivaceus. Next base: position 15,997,078 of record NC_091109.1, read on the forward strand.
GTCTCTCTGCCCCCCCACACCTGTTTATTTATTTATTTATTTATTTATTTATTTTAACATGTCATCATGTCAAAGTGTCACTTTTTCCTCCCATAGTCCCTCTGGCTCTTCTCTCTCTCTCGTTTCAGATAACTCTGGCACCGGGACTGCAGGACAACAACAACTACCATCACCATTTTTATCATTAATTACAATAACTCAGTAATTCATTAATATATATAATCCTGTTGTAGATCACTACATTGTTATTGTTATCTCTCTCTTCTCTCCCCCGCTTTCCACCCATCTCTCCTTTCCTCCCCCCTTACTTTTCTTTCCTCACCCCAACCGGTCGAGGCAGATGACCGCCCACATTGAGCCTGGTTCTGCCAGAGGTTTCTCCCTGTTAATGAGGGAGTTTTTCCTCCCCATAGTCGCCTGTGCTTGCTCATTGTGGGAACGGTTGGGTTTCTCTACGTTAATATTGTTTTAAGGTCTTGACTTTTAAATGTAAAGTGCCTTGAGATAATGTAAATTATGAATTGGCGCTATATAAAAAAAATTGAATTGAATTGAATTAATGAGACAGATGCTCAAGAGAATCTGGATAACAAGAATGGACCTAACTAAGGAGGGGCCCCCATATTTCATCTGAATTTCCCCTCAACCCACGGGGGAAACGTGGGGATCAAGTGCCTACTGTTGTATTCTTAGTTCGATTTTTTTTTTATTGCTGAGTTGCTCATTGTTCTTTTGGCTATTGTTTGTTCTCATGGTATATAATATATATATATATATATATATATATATATATATATATCATGGAGTATAATGCCATTTTCCAAAGCTATAAATGAACAGCATATCGTTAGTGTTGTTAAATGTTAATGGGTTAAATAATCCAATTAAAAGGACTAAGATAATTTTGAAAATGAGAAAACTTAAGGTTCAAGTTATCTTCATGCAGGAAACACACCTTTCCCAGGAAGAGCATGAAAAGCTGAAGAAATTTGGTTTTAGAAACACCTATTACAGTACTTGTAAACAAAGCAACAAAAGAGGTGTGGCAATACTTATACAAAACTCAACTAAATTTGAATGTCTAAAAGAAATCAAGGATACAGAAGGACAATATATTATAGTGAAGGGGAAACTACAGGAAGAGATGGTTACGTTAATTAATGTATATGCCCCTCCAGAGAGTACTAAACAATTCTTTAAATCATTATTATCACCAGTCATGGCCTTAGAATCTGAAGGTATAGTGATATGTGCTGGTGATTTTAATATGATAATGGATCATAGGGTAGACACAACAAGTATAAAAAGAAATAAGACACATATATCTAAATTTGTAAACATGTCGTTGAAGGAACATGGACTGGTTGATGTATGGCGTGAACTGCATCCGAAGGAAAAAGACTATACACATTACTCTACTTTATATAACACCCCTCGCCCGAGGAGTAACTCAATGTAGAACCGCCACTGCCCTTAAGGAAGGTAGATTGCCACCCTCATGTAATGAAGCAATCATATCTGTAATATTGTAACAATTACAGACCCATTTCTATGCTCAATGTAGATTACAAGATATACACATCCATTATAGCAAGGAGATATCAGAATTTCATGACAGAATTAATTGACGAGGACCAAACTGGATTTACTACAGGACGACAAACATTAGATAACATAAGAAGGACCCTGCAAATAGTAAACTCGATACAAATGAAGGAAACTAAGGCTATATTGCTGAGTCTTGATGGCGAAAAGGCTTTCAATGGCGTAAATTGGATATTTGTATATTTAACATTAGAATGTTTTGGATTTAACAAAGAAGCCATTAAATGCATCAATACAATATACCAGAATCCTATAGCTAGAATAAAAATTAATGGTAGTCTAACAAAAAGCATAAAGCTACAGAGGGGAACACGCCAAGGATGTTGCCTGTCCCCTCTCCTCTTTGACTTATACATTGAACCTCTGGCGCAGGCTATAAGACAGTGTGAGGAAATAAAGGGAATACATATTAAAAAACAAAAACATGTAATAAGTCTGTTTGCAGACGATGTAATAATATATTTAGAAAGACCTGATACAAGCGTAACACATTTAAGTATATAAGTATATACAGAGACCACTCATTATATAAAACAAATGTGAATAAAACACAGATTCTGGCTTTTAATTATACCCCTTCCCAAGAAATTACAAATGCTTATAAATGGAAATGGAACTCAGAAAGCATAAAATATCTTGGGGTAACCCTAACAAAACAGATAAGCCATCTTCAGAAGATAATTCCAGCCATGTTTTCATTGTGATCAGATTCATATACAAATTAAGAGGATATTGAGAAATGGTCGACCATTTCACTGGAGTTCAGTTCAAAGATTGACATTTTCCTGAGGCTGTTGTATTTCCTGAGGCTGTTGTATTTCTTGCAATCCCTTACTGTCAAGATACCGTTAGAAAGATTTAAAACCTGGGACAAATTCATATCGAGGTTCATTTGGAGTGGTAAAAAACCAAGAATAAAATATAGCATGCTGCAACTGGCTAAGAATCGGGGGGGTATGGCACTCCCAAATTTAAAGGATTATTATGAGGCAGCACAACTTGGTCAAGTGATGTGACAAGCATTATAACTCCAAATGGAAAGAGATTGAGATGAGGGTGGCTAACAAACCAGTGCAATCCCTTTTGGGCAACATTACATTGATAAAAACTACTCAAAGGTTCAATAGATCCAATAACTTCCCACACACTGACTATCTGGGCTGATTTCAATAAAAGGCATAGATTGGAAAAGAAAGTGAGATTGTTGAGCTGGATTGCATATGATGAAAGATTCAAGCCAAACTTGAGTGACCTGACGTAAAGGAACTGGGAGAGGAAGGGAATCACTGCCATGTGTACAATACTAAAGAATGGAAACATAATGTCTTTTCAGGACCTTAGAGAAATGTATGGATTAAAAAATTAGGATTTTTTTTTAAAGATAACTACAGCTAAGGGATTATATTATAAGGGAAATAGGGAGCGCAAAAATATTAAACGGAGTGATAGATGTACTAATGCGAGTATATAATGGGTCAAAAATCAAGGTGGTATCTGTGTTATATAAAAACCTCAGAGACTGTACAAGTGCTTCAACTGATTACATTAGGGCTAGATGGGAGACGGAGCTGGTCTTGCAGTCAGGCCCCAAGTTCAGCCAGGCAGGGCCTCACAACCAGACACAGGTTAGGTACTAACTATAGGTTAGAGAGCGATTCAGAGGAACTTTATCAATACCTGTATCAAGAAAGATACTTATTAATGGAGGAGGTCGTAATTCATGATTACTCAGAGTAGTGAACCTGACTGAGTATAGAGACTTATTATAATGGCCCAGAAAAGTATATGAGTTGCTTATGGGCGAGGCAGTTATGTGATCCTGTAAGATAACTATAGAATAGATGTTTTTATTTGTATCTGAAAGAACATAGTATAGAGTATATAGAAGCATAGGAAGTGTCCATATCTCCATTTAGCTCAAATAACAGTGAAAAAATATCACAACAAAACAGCTTCTAAATAAAAGTATTAGATTCTTGTGTAACCCAGGTTAAAAATCTGTATTAAAAACAATAAATTAGTTGATTGAATGAAGAAAAGTGAAATTCATGGTGGAAAAATCAATTCATTAAATACTACGTTTTGGTTAATAATAAAAAACAGATGTTTATCTAAAAGGAGAGATAGAACCATAATAAAATAATTTATAGAGAGTTTTAGTTTGAAGGAGACGGGTTGGAGACGGTCTGTCACCCAATCAGAAACGAAGCCCCGCCCATTGAGCTGATCGGAGCAGGTTCACTTCCTCTGAAGTTGCCGGGAAGAGAGAGAGCAAGGCGCATTAAACAGACACTCACCATAGGAAGATAAAACAAGAAAAGTGGATCAGACTCGGAAAAGCTGCCGAAGAAATCTCCCGGGACGACCAGGACCTGTGTGAGCACCGTCGGAGGAACCTCTCGGGAAGAGAAACGCATCGGTGAGCGGCCGTCTTGATGTGCTAGGCTAATAGCTAATGTAACGAGTTAAACCGTTAGCATAGGAGCTAACATCAGAGCACTAGCTCCGGTGCTGATTGGCGCGAGAGAGACACACTACGACACACCACACATTAATGCTGAAGCCCTGATCCGACATTTTAAAGGTGCAATGTGAGACATTTGTTTGCTCCTTTGTTGCACATAGAGCTGTATTATGTGTGTGTTTAGCACCTTATTTGTGCATTCTAAGCTCATCCAGCCATATTTTATTAGCTGTGCACATTACATGTTTTTCTTTCTAGATGATTGATATTGTTTTATGTGCTAATTACGATGTAAAGAGCACAGGATATTTTGATACTGTTGACTTGGAGTGAGGAAGATTATTCAATAACATAATCTGATATTTTGAGTGTTGCTTATTTTATTACTGAACATTGTGATAGCATGTTGCAACAGTAATTGAGTAAAATTGTTATTCTCTATTAGGCCTAGGACGATAACAAATTTTGCTGGACGATATATTGTCCCACGAATTATTGCCGATAAATGAAATGATTGTCAACATGATAATATATCATAATAATGCACACCCTTTCAAATACAATAAACTTTTATTTTTCAGTAATTTTTTACCATCGTAATTGTAATTTCAGAAACGTTGAAATATCCTAAATAAATAAAACAAACAAAGAATAAAATGGACTCTCAGTCTCTGTTAGCAAAAACAGCACTCAAATATAAAACCACACACAACCAAGACAATAAATAAAATGGCTTATCAAGTCTCGATTAACAAAATTGCACTTCAATAAATACTGAACATTTAGGCTGTTTGTGACATGTATTTTCTCGCAGGCAATTTGTTCTGTCTGTCAAACGTTTGCAGCATCTCTCTCAATGCTGGTTTTTCAACTGTACTAAAGGGCAGCATTTCTTTTGCGATGCAGCGAACTACCATTTTTGCTCCATTTATATTTACTTTGTCGACCAAACGCCTCAGTGAGTGTTGACTTTCGGGACGAAGGCTCTGCATCTTGAGGTGCACTTTTTTTCCCCCAGCTGGGAACACTGGGTCGGGTGGTTGTGCTTTAGGTGGGCATGCGAGTTTGTTGTGTTGCTTTTTTTTGTTGCCACCACTTTTGAACTGGCTCGTCCATGTTGATGGGCTCACCTTGCTCATTCGGTTATTACAGATGTGGTAGAAAGACATTTTTTTGTACAATGTTTATTTTTTTTAGTACATCAGTTTGGCTGAAATCTGTGGTGCTTCCAACTGCTGAACACAGAATAAACTATAAGTACCAGTCTTGGCTGCTTAACACAGCTGATATTACATGTGTAAAAAATATTGTAGGCTATTGTATTGTACAGTATCTGTAAATAATCGTGTTTCTCCTCTGTTCCTTAATATCTACAGATATGACAATGATTTCAGCATAAAATATCCTTTAACGTGACTTTTTTCATTTCATTACATGAAGCACTGCAACACCTGATGTCCTCTGAATCCACTGTGGCAGCAGCAACAAGGTGGAGATCGGCAGCTTCAGGCTGGTCAACATGTTAATAATATTGAGTCAATTTCTATATCCATTATGGTTGGTAAAATGAACACTGTTATCACAACAATGTTCATCTTTTACTTTCTGATTTGATAAACTTTAGATAAAAAGTCTTTTCTTTTTTGTCATAAGAGACAGAACACGGTCAGCACAGCTGTGTCCCTCAGGTTCGTCCGTCCCTAATAAAATGACAGGAAACATAAAAGTATGGCATTATTGCTGAGATAAGTGTTACTTTCAAACAAAGTCTATGTCCTTACATTCTGTGGATATTCAACTATTTATTTGAATATGGTTTGGGATTAAACAGTGTACTACAATGAATGTGCAGTATGGAGTTCTTTCACATTAAAAGTATTGCATTTATAATGTAATGCATCATGTGCAATCATTTGCTTTAATTGTTAGTAAGTTATGAAAACAGGTCTATACCTGGTAGGTAAACTGTTCATTCATAAATAAAGTCCAGCTCAACAAGTTTCACACTGCAGCAGGTGCACTAACGTTATTTCTGAACCAATAATCTAATAAAACATTATTACTGAAGTTACCCACAGTAACATAGTCAAGCCAAATAGGTTGGGGAGCTGAACAACTTTACATAACGTTAAATATCTTACTTGGTGGAGCTCATTCACTAAACACACAGTCGCCTTCAGTTTAAAAGATTTATCACCATAAACTCTAACGCTCCTCTCTCCGCTGTGTGAACCGCTTCATGTCATGCCGCTCCCGTTAGCATTGCCATTACTGCTGGTATGTTGCCTGGAGGTTAGCGGAGCTAAGCTAACCAGCCAGGTACAGAGACAATGATACCTGCTCATCACTACTGACACGTAAATAAAAGGCAGTACTTTACACACCACAGACACTTCTCCGTCAGGACAATCAGCCGAACAACAAACGATAATATTCACATGTGAGTGAAAACTCCTCCCCAGACCCGGTCGCGTTCGGTGACGGTGATTAGCCTGTTAGCTCAGGTGAAGCCGAGCAGACCACAGGCTAACAGCCAGAGTGACGAGCTAACGGTGACGTCACGTGTCAATCAAGTGATAATTATTCACAATTTCAAACCTCTGTATTATCTAAACAGATAATACATAGTTGTCATGAAGGAAGAACTTACTGATTGAGTCTAAAACCGTATTTTGAACCAGGCTGTAAACAGGTTTAATTCTGCTCTAAAGTCTGGCGTTTTAACATGGGAGTCAATTCCCATTGACTCCCTCTTGGAGCCAGCCTCAAGTGGCCACCCAGTGAACTGCAGTTTTTTGCACTTCCGCAGTGGCCTCAGCGCTCAGCCCGGGATGTTGCCGCTTGGTGTGGAGCCAATGCTAGCGGCCCTGCCTCCCCCCACAGAGACAAAGAGACTGGATGACTGACAAGAGGGTTCACTCTGTTCATTCCGCTATGGAACAAACGCCCCCAGGTGCTGAGACCGAGCTCAGAGTGAACCCTCTTGTCATCCAGCCTGCTTGGAGGCGAGAGAAGAGGAAAACAAACGCGCATGCACATGGCAATAAATCGAGGCGGGAAAAATTATCGAGTTCATTTTAATTTATCGTGCGATTAATTGATTTATTGATTATCGGCCCAGGCCTATTCTCTATTGATAAAGAGTTTATGTAGATTTAACATGATTAATGTACTATAATTCATTTTTTGAGATTTGAGAAAATTAAGATGAATGCTCTGATCCAACTTATCGTAGGTCAGGTTTTTTGATGGACCCATTGAGAGTTTGACCTACCTGGATGTTGGAGCCAGTCAAAGTTTGATGGCGAGCCAGACCCCGGAGGATACTTAGAGATACTACGCCGTGGAACCTGAATCCTTTTACACTTTACATACACACACACCATCCACGCAACAGTGCGGTGGGACTGATTTTCCACCTTCACGGTGTTGACTGAACAGTGACTGAAAACAGGTGAACTGAACTTTAGAAAAAACGCAGCTGTAAAACTTTATTTTATTTTCTATACTTACCTGGGTAAGAGTTGTGATAATTTGTCTGATTGATGTTTTTATTCATCCTTCCCATCCTGTAATAAATAGGGAAGCGTTATTGTTTCTTAAGGAGTATACTGAGTTTGTCTCATTCCTGCGTCATCGTTTGATCAATCCTGGGCTCCATAGTCGATCTTAGAACTTCTGATTTCACTGGTTATTGAACCTAGTTACTATTTTTCAGTACTATTCTCTTTTCCTCTCAGAAGGGTTACACTTGTATAGTTTTATTTCATAATACATTGGTTCATTCATTTGTATTTATCAGCATGTAAGCTTGTTGCAGTGTCTCAAACCCAGTTTTTCATCAATGTCACAGAAGAACAACAATGAAATGGACGGCTACACACCAGAATTTTAGGGACCTGAGGGCAGAAAGTGACCTTACTTTGGAGGAGATGGACGACAAGGAGTTGTTGGACATGATCTGGGCAGTGGTCAACAAACTTTCAGAGGACACAAATAACCATCCACTTCCTCAAGATGTCCCTGCTCAGGAATGGCATGACTTGTTCAACTGGACTGGTTCTGATGACGACCCCCCCCCCCCAATAGCATCACCTCTCAGCTTGGAGCAGCATCCTCCTGAAACCCAATGGTGAACTGTCTGCTGCCATAAACCACCAGCAGCTAAGTGTCCTGCAGTCAGGCCCTGTGTTCAGCCAGGCAGGGCCTCACATCCAGACACAGGTAAGGTACTAACTATAGGTTAGAGAGCGATTCAGAGGAACTTTATCAATACCTGTATCAAGAAAGATACTTATTAATGGAGGAGGGGGTAATTCATGAGTACTCAGAGTAGTGAACCTGACTGAGTATAGAGACGTTTACATTGGTAGAAACCTCCCGTTTGGCACGAAGAAATTCTTCTTTCATTAAATTGTAAAAACTGCATGATTGATTTCTTCTGTGATTGATTAAAGAATCAGTGGTGTCAGTGATAGTGCTGTGCTTTAGAGTTCTGGGAAACACCACAGAGCAACTACAGGTTACAGATATTATTCATCTTTGGTTCATCATGTTCAGGAGGACAATATTAAGATCAGGACAGAGATTATACAAGGCTGGGTTAGGTATAAATGTGTGTGGTGGTGGTTTTAACTCTCTGACACCAAGGGGACAGATGACACAGAGGATGCAGGTTGTCTTATCTCTTATTTTGTGTCTGTTCTTGTCTCCAGTTCAACAATGTGCCATCAGGGAAGCTGACCAAACACCTGGAGGTGAGGCTGGCTCCTGTTGGATTATTGTAAGTATCGCACACATTAATGCAAACACACACAAACACACCTCTGAGCTACTGTTTCTATTTGTCTTCTTATGTGTCTGATTGTGTTTATGTAGCAAAGGAAAGGGGGTTTACGGGGCTCCAGGAGACAGACTTCCTTTTCCCGTGAACAACCGCCACTCACAGTAAGTCTGCCTGACTAGTTCACAGTCACCTTTTCTGTCATGAATTTATATTTCTTTGATTGAGATGCTTTCATGTTCTTTTCTTTCCTCACAGTTTTAAACATTGGTAATTCATGCTTTCTGTGTTTTTTCTGTTTTTCCACAGAAAGAGAAAATGTGAGAGCTAGCAGGATGATGACATGCCGTATGTCAAGCTTTCGAAGACGGACACTAAACGCTGTTGCTGAGCTCGAAACTCCTGACTGTGCAGTCGTTGAGCCCAACGTTGAAAAGAGAGTATGTGTCTTTGCTTTGTAGGTTTGAGACTCTGTGTCACACAAACCTCATCCAGCTGTGTCTATGACCACACTTCTAAAACTGTTCTCTAACTATAATTCCTGACATCATGACACATCTATATATCCAGATTTAACTTGTGCAAAACAAGAAAGACACCAGTTCATTGTTGATATGCATTATGATACATACCAAATAGATATTATAAATATAATAAAACAAATGATTTACCAAAATAAAATTAAAATCGCATTTATAAAAATACTATATATATTTATATATATATATACATACATACATATACATACATACATACAGATATACATGCAGATATACATGCATTTATACTTCTGACCAAATGTATTTATGCAAATATTTTAATGACCTATTTTTCTTATAGTAGAGTAGGTTTTAATAATGTGACTTTACTTTTACTTTTGTTAATATAAAGTATTCTGTTACATTTCATTACTGGATGAATAAGAAGTATTTAAGTGGGCAGAGAAGAGACGGGGACTTTGATACTGATTATAAAGGCTCGGTATAGTGTATGACTTGCTTATGGATGAGGCACTGATACAATCCTGAAAACTATTATAACTAACAGGTTGTGGTTTTAACTCTCTGACACCAAGGGGACAGATGACACAGATGATGCAGGTTGTCTTATCTCTTATTTTGTGTCTGTTCTTGTCTCCAGTTCAACAATGTGCCAGCAGTGAAGCTGACCAAACACCTGGAGGTGAGGCTGGCTCCTGTTGGATTATTGTAAGTATCACACACATTAATGCAAACACACACACACACACACCTACCTCTGAGCCTCCGTTTGTATCTGTCTTCTAATGTGTCTGATTGTGTTCATGTAGCAAAGGAAAGGTGATTTACGGGGCTTCAGGAGACAGAGTTCCTTCTCCCTGTCCAGACACAGGAGGCTCTGGAAGAGATGGCAGCTGACATTGTCGCTGCTGTCCAGACACAGGAGGCTCTGGAAGAGATGGCAGCTGCCGTTGCTGTCGAGGCACAGGGGGCTCAGGAGAAAAAGGCAATGGAATTGAATGCTGCAAGAAAAAGCTCTCTGTCAGCTCTCCTGTTTTCTACTATGGATTATCCAATGCATCTAGTTGAGGACAATCTTCTTCTCCAAAATTCAGTTAAAATAAAAAAAAAAAGATTACAATGGTACTTCAAGCTCCTGAAGTTTGTTACATTCTCCTATTTGTTTTAACCTGTAATGGAAATTACATTTAATTGCATGAGCGGACAATGGTTGACCAAATTGTTAATCTAAAAAGGGTAACCTTAAGGTTTATGATGGTGGCTTAAGAGACACAGAAATTGCCACCACAATATCCAACCAGATGTTTTTTCATTTATCCGACCACCTCTCGTTTATTCGACCGGACGTCGTTGCTCCGGTCAGGTTTCTCATTTATCCAATCACATGTTGTATATCCAACCAGATATTTTGTCATTTATCTGACCACCTCTCGTTTATCCAACTGGACATTGTTGCTCCGACCAAGTTTCTCATTTATCCAATCACATGTTGTATATCCAACCAGATATTTTGTAATTTATCCAACCACATTTCGTTTAAAAAAATGAGAAACCTTGGTGAGACAAACAAGGGGTGTTTGGATAAATTTATGAAGTGGGATGATTCAGATCTGTACGGACATTTTAAGGTCCTCATCAGTGCATAAAAGCAGAAGAGATCATTCTGTGCTTGGTTTCTCCTCAGAAACAGATCTCTGTCTGCTCGACAAGCTTTAAAATGATGGAGTACATGACAGTGGTTGTCCGATGGTGCCGTGTGCCCCAGCCTCACATCAATTAACCCACATCAGGTCTTGGTGGTACATGAGCAGGTGGAACTGTACAGAAAATGAGACCCAGCATTTGAGAGTTATTTGCGCTTACCTATCCAGCGCTGGTGTTTGGAGTTATATAGCCAAACTGTTCTCTACAATGAAGAAGCTATGGGCAGACCCAAGGTTTAATCTATTGGGCTCTGGAGCTTTTGAGTTATTGTTGACAGATAAACAACCATTGACTGAAATTGTCAACCAATATATTGTCACATACACTGAGATTCAGCCAGGAGTTAGCTTCTACGAAAATGTCATTAAGACAGTAGCATTGGTGAAAGCGTGCAGTCGGACCCTAAGAAAAGAGCTGACCGTTGCAGACCATAGGATGATGTTTAAGCTATCCTGCAGACATGTAAGTACTGAGCACATCCTCTCTTAAACTTTTTTTTTCTCAAAAAAAAAAAAGAAAAGTTTATATACTCCTTTTCCACAAATCGTTTGTTTGTTTCATGTCACCCTGACAGGAACCCCACAGCCTGGTAGTATTGCCACCTGGGTCTGCCACCAACATGATCACAGTGCGATGCACTAAGCCCCAGACGATATATGACCTTATGCCGAAGCATGGCTTACATTGCTCCTGTAATGGAAATTTTTACATTTGTGTATGTTTAATTGCATGATGTATGTATGTGAATGACTGACCAAAGAGTTGACCAAATTGTTAATCTAAAAGGGTAACCGTAAGGATTATGATGGTGGCTTAAGAGACTTGAGTTTTATGGCCTCGAGAAACCACAACTTTATTGTATCTCTTGGTATCTCTGATTGGGATCTCACACTGAACACTGATTCTCCTATGTTCTTTGCTCATTTGTGCATGTCATTCAGATGATGTGTACTGATGAGTCCATCTGCAGATGCTGAATTAAACTTTCAGAAAGAAGTGTTTGACTTTGTGCTTGTTTCACAGAAATTGCCACCACAATTTTGGTGTTGTCGGCAGGATCACTCTTGTGAGAAGACACTCTGGATCTCAGGGCTGAAAGGTAAAACTGCGCAGGGAGTCTGGGACTCTGACCTCAACCTCCCTGAGAAAAGAAGGTAGAGACGTGAGGGCCTGATGCCTGAAAACCAAAGAGTGCTCTCACTGCTGTGATCCAGTGGACCACTTAGCACAAAGACACTGTCTTTCTGGGAAGACAAATTCAGAAGGGAAACGGTTCTCTCACAGGGTGAGTGACAGACGTGTCGGCATGGCAAGGTTTGGAACCGATGTAGAATCAAGGAAGCTTCAGGTGATCTTGGAGATCACGGGTGGTCTTGGAGACCACAGAGTTAATATAGAATAAGCCTGTTGGTGATCTTAGAGAAGGTCACATAGTTAATTGGGAACTAATGAGTATGGTATTAGAATAAGCAGGTTGGTGATCCGAGAGGAGGTCACAGAGTTAAGGAGTATTGATATATACAAGATATAATAATAGGAATATACGGAGTGTTTGTTGATTTTAATAAACTTGTTATATTGGGTTCTGACGTCGAGTTCATGATTTAACAAACTATGATATAATATAGTAAATAGAGTTTTGCACTGGAGATGGGACTGAGACCTGAGCCAGGATCATCTCGACACTGCGATGAATCTGCTTTAAGAGAAGTTCTCAACCCCCAAAGGTAAGTAAAGGTAAGTACATTTAAGTAAACTTAAGTATATTATGGGTCTAATTGGCTTTTTGAGGTTATGTCACGCACACTGGTGCTGGCAAGGGAGAACCCAAAAGCACGCCAACAGACAGTCTTAGTGTGGGCAATGTGGTTTATTCACCGACAGGCAGAGAAAAGACAGGCAGAGGTCAAAACCAGGATATCAGTCAGTACAGCAAACAAATCCGAAGGGGCAGGCAAGAAGGGAATCCAAAAATCCAAGCAGGGTAGCAGTCAGGTCAGGAACAGGCAGGCAAGAACACAGAATATAACGCGGGATAGCTAGGCAAGAACACACTAGACAATCTGGCAGGGAGCGAGTGAAAATGACTGGTATTTATACTGAGGAACTAATGAGCAAATGAACTGCAGGTGAGGAGGTGGGCGGGGAAAACCACGTGAGGGAAATGACGTGATAGCAAGGCAGGAAGAAGGGCAGGCCCTGAAATGACAGGAGAGTTAGTGATGAGACATGGAACCAAACAAAAAAAAAACAAAACAAACTAAGTGTTAGTGTGACTATGTTACAGAACCCCCCCCTCTAGGGACGGCCCCTGCCGTCCCACCCGGTTGCTCAGGATGAGCCCGGTGGAAGTCTATGATGAGAGCTGGATCCAGGATGCTGCGAGCAGGGACCCAGGAGCGTTCTTCGGGGCCGTAACCCTCCCAGTCAACCAGATACTGCACTCCCCTACCACGTCGCCTGGATTTGATGAGACGACGGACAGTGTACGCAGGTGCCCCGTCAATGAGCCGGGGGGGTGGTGGGGGTTTGGAGGAGGGCTGAAGTGGACTCTCCTTGACAGGTTTGACCTTGGAAACATGGAATGTGGGGTTAATCCTCATGGAAGATGGAAGACGAAGACGGACAGCCGCAGGATTAACTATTTTAGAGATCCGGAACGGGCCGACAAAACGGGGAGCCAACTTCTTGGATTCTACTCGGAGGGGAAGATCCCGTGTCGACAGCCAGACGCGCTGTCCTGGAGTGTACCGGGGTGCAGGATTGCGATGTCGATTGGCCGATCGCTGGTAACGGTCGGAAGAGCGCAGGAGTGTGGTGCGGGCCTGCATCCAAGTGCGCCGACACCGTCGGACATATGCCTGCACTGAGGGAACGCTGGCTTCACGTTCCTGTTCTGGAAAGAGTGGTGGTTGGTACCCCCGGGAGCATTGGAAGGGTGAAAGACCAGTGGCTGAACTGGGCAGGGTATTATGAGCGTACTCAATCCACAGGAGCTGCTCAGACCAGGAGGAGGGGTTGTGGGAAGTAAGGCAGCGCAGAGCTGTCTCCATTTCCTGATTCATGCGTTCTGCTTGACCATTGGATTGTGGGTGGAAACCAGATGACAAACTGACAGTAGCCCCCAACATCCTGCAAAACTCGGACCAAAAGTGGGATGTGAATTGTGGTCCCCGGTCAGAGACCACATCAGATGGGAGGCCATGCAGCCGGAACACATGTTGCAACAAAACTTCAGCCATTTCCTTGGCGGTAGGTAATTTGGGTAATGGAATGAGCATGGCAGCTTTGGAAAAGCGATCAATAACAGTGAGTATAACTGTGTTACCGTTTGAAGGTGGTAAGCCGGTGACAAAATCCAAAGAAATGTGAGACCAGGGACGGCGAGGAACTGGCAGAGGATGAAGGAGACCGGATGGAGCTTGGTGAGAGCTCTTTTGTTGAGAGCAGACACGGCAAGCAGCAACAAACTCCTTGGTGTCCCTTTCCATGCAAGACCACCAGAAGCGCTGTTGAAGCAGGGCCAAAGTGCGTCTCAACCCGGGATGGCAAGCCAGACGAGAAGAGTGCCCCCACTGGAGGACTTCAGAACGAAGACTGTCTGGAACAAACAACCGGTTCTCTGGACAAGCACTAGGAGTAGGGTGTTCGGTGTTGGAGCGTTTTACCTTATTCTCCACCTCCCAGGTTACCGCCCCGATGACGCATGCAGAGGAGAGGATACCTTCAGGCTGGGATGGAGAATCCTCTGACTGGAACTGACGGGACAGAGCATCGGGCTTGACATTTTTGGAACCTGGTCTGTATGATAGGGAGAAATCAAAACGGTTGAAGAAGAGAGCCCACCTAGCCTGACGAGAGTTCAGTCTCTTGGCCGATCGGATATATTCAAGGTTTTTGTGGTCAGTCCAAACCACAAATGGTTGCTCTGCCCCCTCCAACCAATGTCTCCATTCCTCTAATGCAAGTTTTACTGCCAACAGCTCCCGGTTCCCAATGTCATAATTCCTTTCTGCTGGATCTAGTTTTCGGGAGAAGAAAGCACATGGGTGAACTTTATGGTCCTCAGCCGACCGCTGAGAAAGAACTGCCCCTACACCGGTGTCCGAGGCATCCACCTCCATGATAAACTGGCGAGTGGGATCTGCAAAAATGAGAATGGGAGCAGAGGTGAAGCGTGACTTCAACTCACCAAAAGCTGCTTCAGCCCTGGAGGACCACCGGAAGGGCTTACTGAGGGAGGTGAGGGCAGTGAGGGGAGCTGCCACCGAACTGTAATTACGAATGAACCTTCGGTAAAAGTTAGCAAATCCCAGGAAGCGCTGAAGCTCCCTGCGTGTGGATGGAGCTGGCCAGTCAGCGACTGCCTTGGTCTTAGCCGGGTCCATCCGGATGTTGCCAGCGTTGATAATAAAACCTAGGAAGGATACCTCTGAAGCGTGAAATTCACACTTCTCCGCTTTAACAAAGAGCTGGTTCTCCAAGAGCCTCTGCAGAACCTGGCGTACATGCACCACATGCTCCTGTCTGGACTTAGAAAAAATTAGAATGTCATCCAGATATACGAAAACAGACACATTGAGTAGATCCCGCAGAACATCATTAACTAAACCCTGGAAGACTGCAGGGGCATTAGTAAGACCAAATGGCATGACCAAATACTCATAATGACCATTAGGAGTATTAAAGGCTGTTTTCCACTCATCACCCTCCCTGATTCTCACCAAGTGATAAGCGTTGCGGAGGTCGAGTCTGGAGAAAATGGTAGCCCCTTGTAGCAGTTCAAAAGCAGAGGAGATTAATGGAAGAGGGTACCGGTCTTTGATGGTAATGTCATTAAGTCCCCTGAAGTCAATGCAAGGTCGCAGGGTTTTGTCCTTTTTGCCCACAAAAAAAAATCCTGCTCCAGCGGGAGACGATGATGGTCATATGATCCCTGCCGCCAGGGAGTCATTGATGTATTTTTCCATTGTCTTTGTCTCAGGAACCGATAAGGAGAAGAGTCGCCCTCTAGGGGGAGATGTACCTGGGAGGAGGTTAATGGCACAATCGTAAGGGCGATGTGGAGGCAAAGAGGTGGCCCGGGCCTTGTTAAAAACCTCCTTCAGATCCAGATAATCCTTAGGAACTTGTGACAGGTCTGGAAACTCAGAGGGAACAGTCAAACCAGAGGCAGGTGACAGGGCAGACTTCAAACAGATAGCGTGACAATGAGTACTCCACTGCAATATAGTTCCCGAAGACCAGTCAATGTGTGGATTATGTCTCCTAAGCCAAGGAAATCCCAAAATGACAGGTTGTTGTGGAGCATTGATCAGGTGAAAAGAAAGAGTCTCAGTGTGATTACCTGAAATGGTCATTTGAAGGGGAGTAGAGCGATGTGTAACCCGGAAGAGGAGACGACCATCCAAGGCTGAGGCGTCGATAGGTTCCTCCAGATCCACCTGACCAAGACCCAGCTTGGAGGCAAGAGTCCTGTCCAACAAGCTTTCATCTGCGCCGGAGTCAATGAGGGCTGAGACAGTCTGATAATTTCCGGAACAGAACAGCTTGACCTGAACCAAAGACCGAGAGGGCATTTCAGAGTTCATAATCCGGCTCACCAGCGCCCTCGGGATGACTGGTGAGCCATGTCTTTTACTGGACAAGAAGAGGCGAAATGGCCGTCCTGGCCGCAGTACAGACACCTGTTCTCCTTTAGGCGGCGCTGTCGTTCTGCTGTAGACAGCCGTGTCCTGCCCAGCTGCATCGGCTCAGAAGCGTCACCAGGAGCGTTCGTGTGCTGCTCAGAAGGACGCCCCGGAGGATAGGATGGCTGGTTGACCCGCGCAGGTGAAGCAGCGGACCGAACCCTCTCCCTCCGCCGCTCCCGCAGACGACCGTCTATGCGTATAGAGAGAGAGACCAGTGCGTCCAAATCAACGGGAAGATCACGAGCCGCCAGCTCGTCTTTGATGTCGTCTGAGAGACCGTTGTAGAAAGCATCAAAGAGCGAGGCAGCGTTCCAGTTACTTTCAGCTGCTACGGTCCGGAACTCGATTGAGTAATCGGACACGGACCTCCCTCCCTGTGTCAGGTTAAACAAACCCCGAGCGACCTCTCTTCCTGGTGTAACATGGTCGAAAACTTTCCGCAGCTCGTCGGAGAACAGTTTGACAGATGAGCAGATGGCGGATTGCTTCTCCCACTCTGCGGTTCCCCAATCTCTAGCTCTGCCGGTAAGCTGAGAGACGATATACGCCACCCTGGACCTCTCGCTGGGAAAGGCGGAAGGCTGGAGTTCAAAGATGAGGGAACACTGTACGAGGAACGGCCGGCAGGGACCCGGAGCTCCGGAATAACGTTCTGGAGGAGGCAAACGAGCATCCGACATCGGGGGAGACTGGACATGAGGACTGACAGAGGATGCAGGATCCCGACCGCGTTCCGACAGAGAGAGCCTTTGGAGATGTTCCTGAATGCTGTCCATGCTCCTCTCATGACGAGCCGCCATCTCCTGCAGACCGCCTGAAATGGAGGTAAATTGTTCGTCATGTCGCTGAAGAGCGCTGGCCTGCGCTCTCAGCTCATTGCGCATTGAGTCTGCGTCGGCTGGGTTCATAGTGGCCAGATTGTTCTGTCACGCACACTGGTGCTGGCAAGGGAGAACCCAAAAGCACGCCAACAGACAGTCTTAGTGTGGGCAACGTGGTTTATTCACCGACAGGCAGAGAAAAGACAGGCAGAGGTCAAAACCAGGATATCAGTCAGTGCAGCAAACAAATCCGAAGGGGCAGGCAAGAAGGGAATCCAAAAATCCAAGCAGGGTAGCAGTCAGGTCAGGAACAGGCAGGCAAGAACACAGAATATAACGCGGGATAGCTAGGCAAGAACACACTAGACAATCTGGCAGGGAGCGAGTGAAAATGACTGGTATTTATACTGAGGAACTAATGAGCAAATGAACTGCAGGTGAGGAGGTGGGCGGGGAAAACCACGTGAGGGAAATGACGTGATAGCAAGGCAGGAAGAAGGGCAGGCCCTGAAATGACAGGAGAGTTAGTGATGAGACATGGAACCAAACAAAAAAAAAACAAAACAAACTAAGTGTTAGTGTGACTACGTTACAGGTTATTAAGAAAGACTTAAATCCTAAAATTAAAATCCTAACAACAAATTTTTAACAAAAGTAAATTAAAAAGAACGGATTAAAATAAATTAGGGAATTTCTAAATGTCTTTTCCCATATCAGCATAACTTTGGTCCTCCAAATTTTGTATTTTGTTGAACAAATGGGGAGTTTAAATTGATAAATAAGAGTTATGTTAAAACTGCTGAGACAACCTATTAGAGAAATGGGTTTAAACATTGGTAAAGGAAAGAAAGATGAGGATAATGCTAATCCACTTTCTTTTCTTAATGTTCAGTATATGTTAATAAGTGATGGTAAGTGTAGAGTTAGAGAGGAACGAGTTAGTGAGGACAAATTAGAAGGAAAAAAGAAATGTAGGGATATTTGTACTGGAGCGTGTGAATTTTGGTTAACTGAAGTGAATATCAGGGACAGTTTACAGAAGGTAGGCATTGAACTAATCTCCAAGTCTCAGTGTGTCCGACTAGACCCTGATCTGGACTCAGCTCCACCGAGAGGACAACTACAGCCAGCAGCGGTGCAGTGTCCCTAACCTCCATCCAGACCTCGACCTTGTTGCAGCAGAGGAGGTGGATAGGCCTCCATCATGCACCACTCACATACTCCACGGCGAACCAGGAAGGAGGCAATTTATGATTTGAATGCAACCCTGCAAGGACTGATGGTGGAGGTGGCTGCAGGAGATGGAAACACTCAGCTGATCTCCAGACCATGGACATTCACCAGTATGAAAGAACCTACCATTTGATCTCTCCCACAAGTGTTAAGTGGGGGAGTGGTATGCAGTGCAACTGGAACCAGCACTGAACAGCAGAGACTGCTGATGACTGAGATGGGGACTCAGTATTCGAAAGTGGCAAGATCCGTCTCTGCACAGGAGTGGAGAATGGTGAATCCAGCATGGGGTCATGCTGATCATGCAGAAAAACTCTTGAACAGCAAGAAAAAGAAAAAGGACAGCTGGCAGCATATCAAAACCAAGTCTGCGGGCACAAGAAAGGTCATGGACGGAGAGGAAGGGGACGTGGAAGAACTGACGCTTGTTTCAAATGTGGCAAAATTGGACATTAGATCAGGGATTGTCCTGAGAACCAATACACATAGTGCGATTGAGTAGCGGTGGAGCTGGGGACAGTATATAGAGAGATACACTGTACCATTGTTTTGTTAAAATGAGGTTAAGGAAATTTTAAACATTAATTTTTGTTGTCACCACACTGGCTGATAGATTTTATTGGTAGAGATTTGATGTGTTCATTGAGTAATATGCTAATTTTAACATCACAAGGTGTAGATGTAACTAGAGGATTTGATATATGCATATCAATGGAAGATTCTTAACTCTTCCCTCACCTCTGTAAGTAACACTTTCTTGTGTGTTCAATCACTGTGTTGTCTCAGTAGCTTAGATTGATTCACTGGAAAGGTATCAAATTCTGATCTCCATGTTCTATTAGGCAAAGGAGAACAAAAACAATTGGTATTGAAAGTTTTGGAACTTTGGACCAAAAGGGGTTATGGGAAGGGAAAAAACATCTGATCCCAATAATAATAATAATTTAATCAGAGGTTTAGAGGTAAATCACAAAAGATTTCTGCAGTGATAAATGCAATTATCTTAAAACAGTTCTTAAAACAGATCAGATCATTATAGCAGGTGATTTCAATATTCATGTAGATGTTGCCAATGACAGCCTTAGTTCAGCATTTAAATCAATAATAGACTCGATTGGTTTCACTCAACATGTGAATCAACCGACCCACTGCCTGAATCACACTCTTGATCTTGTCCTGACATATGGCATTGACATAGAAAATATAACTATTCCAACAGAACCCTCTTCTGTCTGACCATTTTTTACTTACATTTGAATTCAGAATTGTTAATTACGTCAATTCTGGACGGAAATTCTATTATAGTCGATGTCTATCCGACAAAACTGTTCACAAATTTAAAGAACTGCTCCCCTCTTCCCTTCCCTCTCAGCCATGTGTCAGTACAATACAAGAAGATTATCAAAACCTTACTCCCACACTAGTTGATAACTTTGTAAATAGTACTGCAGCCTCACTAAAAACAGCACTTGAAGCTGTCGCCCCATTAAAAAAGAAGAAAGTAAGTCAGAGGAGATTAGCTCCATGGTATAATTCCCAAACGCACATTCTAAAACGGACATCGCGGAAGCCAGAAAGGAAGTGGCGTTCCACCACTCGCCAAGACTTCCACCTAGCCTGGAAGAATAGCCTTATAAATTACAAAAAAGCACTTAGAAATGCCCGAACCTCTTAATATTCATTACTAATAGATGAAAATAGGAACAACCCCAGGTTCCTCTTCAGCACTGTAGCCAGGCTGACAGAAAGTCACACCTCTACTGACCCATCTATTCCTCTAGATCTGAGAAGCAATGACTTCATGAGCTTCTTCACTAATAAAATTACAACCATCAGGGATAAAATCCACCACCTCCTCTCAGTGAATAACACTGATACATTGTCTGGTCCTGAAACCATAGCACCAGATTTATGTCTAAACAAATTTTACTCTATTGATCTTCCTGAACTGACCTCGTTAGTTTCATCATCTAAACCAACTACTTGTCAGCTGTTCCAACTAGACTTTTTAAAGAAGTCCTCCCCCTAATTGACCGTTCCATTTTAAATCAGATTAATATGTCTTTGCTAACCTGCTACGTACCACAGGCTTTTAAGGTAGCCGTTATTAAACCTCTGCTTAAAAAGCCTACGCTTGATCCAGAGGTTTTAGCTAACTCTAGACCCATATCCAACCTGCCCTTCATTTCCAAAATCCTAGAAAAAGCCGTTGCTAACCAGCTGTGTGGTTACTTAGATACTTAGATAGTAACGGTTTATTGGAAAAATTTCAGTCAGGATTTAGAACCTATCACAGCACAGAAACAGCACTATTGAAAGTCACTAATGACCTTCTTATGGCATCAGATGATGGACTTGTCTCTGTCCTCGTCTTGTTGGACCTTAGTGCAGTATTTGACACAATAGATCATAAGATTCTGCTACAGAGATTAGAACAACATATAGGAATTAAAGGAACAGCACTACACCGGTTTAAATCATATTTATCAGATAGATTCCAATTTGTTAACGTTAACAATGACTCCTCCATGCACATGCAAGTTAATCATGGAGTTCCACAAGGCTCTGTCCTTGGACCAATACTCTTCACCTTATATATGCTCCCCTTAGGCAACATTATTAGACAGCACCACAGCAGACTGCTGGGGGAACTCCCATCATGCACTGAGCACTTCATCACTTCCCTCTGTCTCTCTGCCCCCCCACACCAGTTTATTTATTTATTTATTTTAACATGTCATCATGTCAAAGTGTCACTTTGTCCTCCCATAGTCCCTCTGGCTCTTCTCTCTCTCTCGTTTCAGATAACTCTGGCTCTCGTCAGTCCTCATTCTCCTTGACTTATCCTCTGCGTTTGACTCAGTCAACTACCAAATCCTCCTCTCCACTCTGGCTGAACTTGGCATTGCTGACTCTGCTCTGACCTGGTTCACATCATACCTGACAAATCGCACCTTTCAGGTCACATGGAATGGCTCCTTGTCCAATCCCTGCCTTCTGGAAACTGGTGTCCCTCGATCGCTAGGCTCTGCAATCACATCGCATGGATTCTCTTACCACTGTTATGCTGACGACACCCAACTGTTCCTCTCTCTTCCCACATCCTCCTCCAGCACCCACGTTGTGACGTGCATCTCGGAATGTCTGGCAGACATCTCCGCTTGGACAGCTACGCATCACCTCAAACTCAACCTTAGACAACTGAACTGCTCTTCATCGCGGGGAAATACTGCCCTCATATGGACCTGTAAGTCACTGTCGAGGATGTCACGGTACCATCTTCGTCGACGGCAAGGAACCTGGGCATAATCCTAGACGATGGACTGTCCTGCGCCCCCCAACATCACTGCTGTGGCCCGATCCTGCAGGTCTGCCCTCTACAAATGTTGCCTAATGATAGGCAACATTATCAGACAGCACCACATACAATTCCACTGCTATGCAGACGACACCCAATTGTATATTTCCATGAAGCATGATGAATCTAATCGCCTAGTTCAACTTCAGGAATGTCTCAAAGATATCAAGGCCTGGATGACCCAAAATGTTCTACTTTTAAACTCAGTTGTAATTGGCCCTAAACATCTCAAAGAAACACTG
The DNA here is from genome assembly GCF_024713975.1 of Paralichthys olivaceus. Classification (NCBI taxonomy): domain Eukaryota; kingdom Metazoa; phylum Chordata; class Actinopteri; order Pleuronectiformes; family Paralichthyidae; genus Paralichthys; species Paralichthys olivaceus. The sequence goes on from NC_091109.1 coordinate 16,019,481, forward strand.
TTTGACCAGATAGTCACTTTGGATGGTGTCAGTCTGGCTTCCAGCTCCACTGTGAGGAACCTTGGAGTGTTGTTCGACCAAGACATGTCATTTGACCCCCATATTAAACTAGTGTCTAGGACGGCTTTCTTCCATCTGCGCAATATTACCAAAATTAGAAACATCCTGTCTAAGCAGGATGCTGAAAAACTAGTCCACGCGTTTGTAACCTCTAGATTAGATTACTGCAACTCTCTATTAGCAGGATGCTCCATGAAGACTGTTAAAAGTCTCCAGTTGGTCCAAAATGCTGCAGCACGAGTGCTGACAGGAACTAGAAGGAGAGATCATATCACTCCTGTCTTAGCTTCCTTACATTGGCTCCCGGTAAAATTTAGAATAGAATTCAAGATCCTGTTCCTCACTTTTAAAGCCCTCAACAATCACGCCCCCTCATATATCAAAGAGCTGATAACACCTTATTATCCAAGTAGCTCACTTTGTTCCCAAAACACAGGGTCTCTAGTGGTTCCAAGAGTCTGTAAGAGTAGAGCAGGAGGTAGAACATTTAGCTATCAGGCTCCTCTCCTGTGGAACCAGCTCCCACTCTGGGTTCGGGAGGCAGACACTGTCCCAGCATTTAAAGTAAAACTAAAAACCTTCCTCTTTGACAAAGCCTATAGTAAGGGCTGGATCAGGTGAGTCCTGAACCATCCCTTAGTTGTGCTGCTATAGGTTTAGACTGCTGGGGGAACTCCCATTATGCACTGAGCACTTCTTCACTTCCCTCTGTCTCTCTGCCCCCCCACACCTGTTTATTTATTTATTTATTAGTTTTAACATGTCATCATGTCAAAGTGTCACTTTGTCCTCCCATAGTCCCTCTGGCTCTTCTCTCTATCTCGTTTCAGATAACTCCGGCACCGGGACTGCAGGACAACAACGACTACCATCACCATTGTCATCATTTATTACAATAACTCAGTAATTCATTCATATATCTAATCCTGTTGTAGATCACTACATTGTTATTGTTATATTCAGCCTTGATACTGATGGTGCCAAATTGTTCCCGGTCTCTCTCTCTCCACCTCATCTCTCTCTTCTCTCCCCCACTTTCCACCCATCTCTCCTTTCCTCCCCCTTACTTTTCTTTCCTCACCCCAACCGGTCGAGGCAGATGACTGCCCACATTGAGCCTGGTTCTGCCAGAGGTTTCTCCCTGTTAATGAGGGAGTGTTTCCTCTCCACAGTCGCCTGTGCTTGCTCATTGTGGGAACTGTTGGGTTTCTCTATGTTAATATTGTTTTAAGTTCTTGACCTTTAAATGTAAAGTGCCTTGAGATAATGTAAATCATGAATTGGCGCTATATAAATAAAATTGAATTGAATTGAACTCCCTCTTGGCTGGACTCCCAGCCTCTGCAGCTAAACCGTTGCAGCGTATCCAGAACGCTGCAGCGCGCCTCGTTTACAATCTTCCCAAATTGTCCCATGTGACCCCCCTCCTCCGTGACCTCCACTGGCTTCCTGTTGGGGCCAGCATCCGATTCAAGATGATGGTGCTGGCCTTCAAGGCCGTCAATGCAACTGCACCTGTCTACCTCCAAACACTAGTCAGACCACATGCCCCAGCGAGAGCACTTTGCTCATCTACATCAGCTGGCCGACTGGTACCCCCATCACTGAGAGCAAACAAAGCCCGCTCAGCGAAGTTGCGACCCTTCTCTGTTTTAGCACATCAGTGGTGGAACAAACTCCCGACCAATGTCAGGACAGCGGAATCGCATTCCATCTTCCGCAAAAGACTCAAGACTCATTTGTTCAGACTTCACCTCGACCCTGACTCCTGAGAACTGGAGATGAAGCTGAAACAGTGCCAAAATTTTCAGTGACATTACGGGAGGGGCATTACGTCTATAGTAGTTTAGCACTACCATAGACAACGAATGGGAATGTGTTTAGGGCCGTTTAGCTAAACAATCCACGGCTGCTGCGCGGGAGACAGGGGTCGATTCCCTGATGGAGAGGAACATATTTTTTACATAAAATGTCGAGAATTTCCTGTGAAAGTGGAAAAAAATTAAAAAACTGAATCCACACCTGCATCCACATTAAATGGGTTCCTCCCCTTCCATTCATCAAGTTTGCACAGGATCTAGAAAAGAGGGATTGTAGAGGAGGAAAAGATGTTCTCCATCTCATAAATTATTATCTATTTGCTCAGGGTACTTTGTAAAAGACGAATAGAAGAAATATCATCTGAAAGAGGACAACAGTTTTGCTCTACTTCCACTGAATGTTGCTTGGTCAGAACCACTTCTTCCAACTGTCTGATTAAGGTTTTCATGACTTTTTCAGCATAATTTATATAAATAATATATAGATATAGATATATAAATTGTATAGATAATATCAATATACCTCTAGTACTGGGTTAAAGAAGACTGTGACTGTGTTGCTCCTCTTCATAGGAGGGATGAACACAAGAACAGCGAGATACTGTAGGACGAGGACGCTGAGCCAGTGAGGGACGGCACTGTACTGACTGGCCCTGAACTGGATGTTAGTGATGTGCACCGTCTCCAACAGACTGGCCACCATCAGGATGAGACTGATGCAGAAGAAAACGTCTGCAGGACACAACATACGACAGTTCAGTCAACTTTTCAATAACATCATGTATCTTAGCTATGATCTTGTGTTGGAAATGATGTTTACAATAAAACTCGAGGAACCTGTTGTTCACAATAAATTAAACAAATTAATAATTTCTTTTAAAGTCACACTGTCCCGTTGACCAAATAATTGACACACTTTTCAGTGGAACTACTTTCTACCAAGAAATGTTCCCTTTCCAGCATCACAGGGGTCGGACACTCACTGATGAGAGGCGTCCCCCTGGTGATGGGCAGCAGGTTGTTCATGATGAGCAGGATGAGGGTCATCTTGAAGGAGGAGCGGTTTGGGGCCCAATAATACTCAAGATTAACCGTACGATACATCTTACTGTGTGGTTGTTCACGTATATGAGGGGCAGAGGAGATCTCAGCATGTAGATTCCTGAAAAGATCAATGGTTCAGTTACAACCAGTATACTACTGTTTACTTCCTCTATTTACTTTGTATTCTATTTACATGCTGAAAAACACATATGGGTCACAGTGTAGAAATTGTTAAATAAAACTTTTGACTGTCCTTTCACTTTGCTGGGGACAGTGGAGGGGGCTGAGGCCTTAAGACAACAAGACAACAATAGACTTTATTTGTACACATTCACATGGATAGATATAATCTTTTTTTCTTTTTTAGAGTTTATTAGTCTAAGCCAAGAAATATATCCTATATATCATCAAAAATCATGTACAAATACAGTAACAGAAAATCACAGAGATGGATCTAATTTAATATAAAAAACAAAGAGACACTGTGACACATACATTTGCCCGTCATTTATCTGGTCTTTAGTCAAACAGTCTCTTACCTTTGCTGAATAAAGCACCTCACATGTGTAAAGTAGTTGTAGAGTAACATCTGCTGTAGTTTGTTGTTCTTCAGTCACGGAAGTTGAAGGAAAAGTCGAGGAAGAGAGACAGAGATGAAGCTGAAACAGCGCCATAATGTTCAGTCGCCGGGAGGGGCATTATGTCCTTAGCACTACCATAGAGAATGAATGGGAACGTGTAAGGGACGTTTAGCGCAGAAGGCCTGTGTTCGATTCCCGGCAATAGACTATTATTAGCCAATTTTTTGTATTTCGAAAGTTGAGCAGATGTAATGTCAGCATGTACTTCTGGAATTGGTTTATTTGTGTAACAGACAATGAAAACCATTTGAAACTTTTTTCTTGAAATATCACTTTTGTAATAATAAGATAGTAAAGTGGGCCTTTTCATGTTTTGAAAAATTTGTGGCAATGACATTGACTTGAAATTGAGAGCAGGCACTGCAAGTCAGAACTGTTCATCAATAGGAAACACAAGCATAGCATTCTGTTTACACGGTATATTTTAGAAGCTCATAGAATCAAGACTGTTCCCTTCAAGTCTAAATCACTTTTGTATTGGGTCTGTTGTTTGCATTAGGGGCCAGCTGGGCTTTTAGCCCCACCCTGCCCGAGGTGTGAGTTGTTGGGCCATGAAGAGGTATATTGTTATCGTGGTAAAAGGCTCAAAGTTAACTAGAAAGTGATTCTGAGATTTACACACTTCCAGCACTACCAGTAATTCTTTCAAAATGACTTTACAAGCGTGGATACGTCATGAGCCATAGTCATCCATAGTTATGCTGCTATAGGCCTAGACGGCTGGGGGATCACCCATCAGGCACCAGAAACCAGCACCTTCCCTCTTCTCTCTCTGCCTTGTTTATTTTATCGTATCTTATTACATGTCTCTAATTCCTTGGGTCTTCTCCTCCCCTCCTTGGTCCATGCTGTGCGGCTCTCCGGAACCCATCCTGGCTCGGGTCCTGATCAGGGATGGACCTAGTGAGGTCACCGGTTTGTCGCAGGGCTAACGTGGAGGGTCATGCAACCACCAGCACTCTCACCTGAGGACCTCTCACCTTTGGAGCCATGTTCACTACTACTACTGCACATGTTGGACCATGAGGGAGGTAGGAGTGCCCGGAGGGACCAACGCGCCCTTGGAAGACCATGCCAACATCCAGGTGATGATTCCCGGGCTGGATTCAAGCCCATGACCAGAGACTGTGACTCCACCCCCCCTTTATTTCCTTTTGTTCCCCTATATATATTTTTTTTCTCCACTCACCCCAACCAGTCCTGGCAGAGGCCGTTGATAGATACATGTAGGGAAAGTAGATTTAGTTCTCGTGGCCAATGTGTTTGATGTGCAAGTGCTGTCAAATATATACAGAATATATCCTTGCTGGCCCATCCACTGCAGACAGAGAGGGGAAAGCTGACATGGAGCTCCGGGATCCCCTCCCTCACCTGTTTATAATGCATGAAAATCTAACTTAAGTGATTAAAGCTTTTGACAAGACCAGTTGATGCAGTCGTAGATGCCGGTTTTTTGCCGCCGACTTGTTGATGCCTTTTGAGTACCTGTAGAGGGCTCCGATATGGATGATACCTCATCCTGTTGCCCCTCCATAGGTGTTTCTTTAGTTGTCTTGAGATATTAATGACAGATATCAGACTGATGAAATCAAGTAAAAATAAATGTTCTAATATAGTCAATATCTTTCATGTGTGCATGTGGCAGTGTAGATGTATTTCACTAAATCTAAATGAATTTGAATTACTGTATTTAATGCAGTATAAAGATGGACTATATGTTTATGTATGTGAATTTTTGTATGGTAAGAGCATGTCCTTTATGAGAACTATCAGTTATACAAAGAATCATTTTGACCACCTTGCATTTCCACGGCCAGTCTGATTCACCATAATTATAGGTGATCTCCTCTCCTGGACTTATGTCACGTTTTGCAAACAAACACAGATGGGGCTTCCCTATCACTGTCAAGTACTTCATCTTGGCATTGGGATTCATATGGTTGTCATTTACGAGCCTTCCAAGTGACCCATCCTCTTTTGCTGCATCAACACTACAAAAGCAAAGATAACACATTATTACAAATTGTAATTTGGCAATATAAATTTGCCTGACTTAGAAGCCTTCCCTCAACAATATAGTCTGAAAACTGGCTTACTGCCATTCCAACTGGCACGTGCATGGTCAATTGCAATCACCGATGTCTCAGCGTGCAAGAGAGCAGCATTAGGCCATGTCACAATAACTTGAGCTGAGTCTTGCAGCATATAAAATAACTCCCGCAAAATTCCACCCCCCCAACCGAACTCCACTCCTCGCCCGCTCTCCGCTTCCCCAACGGGTGCATTTATCAGACTCGTTGTGCCCCGGCTGCTTTGGTGACACTAGATGACCTCGAACTGATCGCTGGCCCTCGTGGTGGCGACGTCTCATTCGAATGTCTGCCAACTTTCAATGGTACTTTTTGTGCCTACAGGGTTCGATTCCGGAGAGGGAGTCTGAGATAAATTATTATTAAATTATTGATGACCATATACGACAAAGAATGACATAATGTGCCACACTCACGGTTGATGAAGGCATGTTGAGGGTCAATGAATTGTGTGAGATGTGTCAAATCTGTTGGTTATTATTTTTGTTCATTATCATATGTAAACAAATGGAGGCAAGATTTTTAAAATATATTTTGCATTGAAGAAATAATTGTCTGCATTCAGATTGAGCTCTATATCATCAAATCAGTAATGATTGGATGACTAATGTGCATAACAAAGACATAAATATTACATTAAAAAATCCTTTTAGCCCAGTATTAAGTGGAACATAGTAAATTAAGTTAAATGGAAACAGTCAAACACATCTGCAGATGCATTGACAATTGTATTGATTTAATATACACACATACAAATATTAATAATATGCATTTTCATTAATATTTTATGCCAGTGACAGTATTCGACCAACACTCACAAAGCACTGCTCAATAGCCATGAATCTATGAATGAAATTAAAATATGAAACCTTTATTTGCAGTGTCAAATCACATTGAACACATGAACAACACACAACAATACAATGCTTAATCACAGAATGTCAGTGCCTGTGTTGTGCATCAATAGCTCTCACACACTAAAATCACATAGATCAACATGTAAATATACATCCTCTCAATTATTTCGCATCAGTTTTAGAAACCAGCCAGCATCAAGGTCCACACTTTCCTGACACACAAACACACACACACATTTTTTACAAACACGAATCCAAACATGCTGCAGAAATGCACAATTCCCCATGCTCTCAGTGACACACAATGCAAAAATTAGTTTGCAAAAATGTACCCACTTTCCGGTGATGGTAAAGTAGTTGACTACAGCTGCTCTACAGTGTTTTCCATTTTCATTATTTTATTTTCATCCTACTACATTTATTTTATAATGCTTGTGCTGTTAAGATTTCACACTATGTACTTACTGACACATAGACTTATATTTTGTTGATGCTTATGTACATATCTACATACTTAATTTAACACTTCATAGCATATTTCATTTATTCCCTCAAGCATATCACACATTATCTAATGGATCTGAAATCCTTGATTGATTTTCTTCATTTGGTCAAGAGACTAACCTCAGTCTCAGACAGGGATCACTGTAGCTATCAGTGCAACATGTGTATAGTAGCCGCCTAGCTCAGGATTTGTGTATGCTCCGCAGTGATGTGCATCATATAGAAGTCAACCTGATAAACCCCCAGGGGCCGCCATGTTGTGGAGTTATAAAAATTGCCATGGAAACAGTTGCTTCTTAAAAATCTTCTTTGATGATTGATGAGGGGCCAACCATCAAAGGGATTGCTGGCCTGCATATCCTTATCAAATCCAATCAAAGAACCAAAAACTCTAGACATTAAAGGATATTTCTTTGGTCCTCTGAACTAGCAAACATAAATAACAAGTTCCCTTGCTTCAAGTTATTAGCTTGTGAAAATAACAGACCGTCAACTGAGAAGACCACAGTCCTCATTAGTGAAGACAACAATCCTGCCTACGGAGACAACCGCTGATTTGTTCAGTAAAAATTCATCAAGAAGACACTGCTCTCATAACTACAAATCCCCTTTACCAAAATGGACATCCTGGTAAGAATTTTTTTTTTTTTAGAAATGTATGTTCAGGTTCAGGTCTTTTAATAATGAATTCCATGTTTCCATTTTTCAGACATGTGGAACAATGCAGTCTGAGATTAAGGCTCTGAAAGAGAAGCTCAAACTGAATGATGAGCTTCTGATAAGGGAGCAGGAGAAAATGACAGCTCGCTCTAAAGCCCACATTGGTGTCCTGGCTGAACTGGCTGTACAGAGCAACAAGGTGAAGGCTCTGGAAGACAAGCTCAAAGAGAACGATGAGCTTCTGATGAGGGAGAAGGAGAAAATGACAGCTCACTCTAAAGCCCACAATGGCAAACTGGCTGAACTGGCTGTACAGAGCAACAAGGTGAAGGCTCTGGAAGAGAAGCTCAAACAGAACGATGAGCTTCTGATGAGGGAGAAGGAGAAAGTGACAGCTCACTCTAAAGCCCACAATGGTAAACTGGCTGAACTGGCTGTACAGAGCAACAAGGTGAAGGCTCTGGAAGAGAAGCTCAAACAGAAGGATGAGCTTCTGATTAGGGAGAAGGAGAAAATGACAGCTCACTCTAAAGCCCACAATGGTAAACTGGCTGAACTTGCTGTACAGAGCAACAAGGTGAAGGCTCTGGAAGAGAAGCTCAAACAGAACGATGAGCTTCTGATTCGGGAGAAGGAGAAAATGACAGCTCACTCTAAAGCCCACAATGGCAAACTGGCTGTACAAAGCAACAAGGTGAAGGCTCTGGAAGAGGACAATGTGGCTCTGAAGGAGAAGGTGGCCCTTTTGAAAAGGGATTTGAGCAGGGTTGAGCTTGTGGTGACAGAGATGGAGGAAAGGCAAGCTCACAGCCAAAAGATTGACTCCATGGACAAGGAGACTCAAACCAGCGATCTGCTTCAGGATGAGAATAATGCTCTTCAAGAAGAGCTGATGAAGCTCAGAGCTTCTTATCATGAGGTCTGTCTGAATCAGACTACCAACCAGGAGAAGTTCGACACTGAGCTCCAGGAGGAGAAGCAGGAAAAGAACGTTCTCCAAGAAGAGCTGATGAAGCTCAGAGATTCTTATCATGAGGTCTGTCAAAATCAGACTACGAACCAGGAGAAGTTCAACACTGAGCTCCAGGAGAAGAAGGTTCTCCAAGAAGAGCTGATGAAGCTCAAAGCTTCTTACAATGTGGTCTGCCACTGTCATGAAGCTGAAGTTTCCAGTCGGGAGCTCAATGGAGAGAATAAGGATGATGTCACTGAGGAGAAGTCTCTCTCCAGTGTTCTCCCTGAGAAACCAAAGAAGACTTCACTCTGGAAGAGAATCCGCCACGCTCTGGGGTTGAGAAAACCACAGTGTTGGAAGTAGTCAGCAGCGCCCATCCAACAGCACCTGAGCTGACCTTACCCAGTGTTGTAATGTAACGAAGTACAAATACTTCTTTACATTTCTACTTAAGTAGAAATTTCACATATCTGTCCTTTACTTTGTTATTTTTATTTCTGACAACTTTCACTTTTACTCCACTATATTTCCCAAGTAAAATGTGTACTTTTACTCCAATACATTTCTCCTAACCATCTTCGTTACTCATTACTACAAATTAAAATCAGAAGAAATTTGAGTTGGTGACGTAATGCCGGAAACTTTTTGTGGTATATACGTGTGCCTGCAATATATATTATGCCAGTGGGTGGCAGTGTCACTCGATGTACCCCATGAAGAAGAGAGTGACTGTGACTGGTACCTGAATAAGAAAGAGTAAAGTTTGTTCCTCTGAATTAGCTTGCCTGTTAGCTTCTTTTTTCATTTACACTACACAACACATTCGTTGTCATGTCAACTGCCAAGCACGAAGAAGAAGAAGTTCCGCTTGTCTGGGTGTTGTGGTGAAAAACTAAGTTCCACTCGTGGTTCAAAAATTCCAAAAATTCAGTCAAATAAAAAAGCAGTAGAAGTCAACTTAAAAGCCGCAGAGTTTTATTGTCGACAACAAAACCTGAGAGCATTCAGTAGCGAGCCGGAGCTGCACCAGAAGAACTCTGACTAACAGTGGTTTTGCTCCGCTTTATCTATCCTTAAGGGCCACACCTGTTACGACCTTCCCCCTGGAAAGTCTCCAAGCACCGGGGTTACTTGCGTACGTTGGACTTGAATTTACCCCTGGAAAGCCTCCAAACACCTGGGTTGCTTTGGCCTTGGAGCTGGGACTTTCCCTCTGGAGAGCCCCTACCGTACCATGATGAGTCTCTTTTTCTTTTACACAGTTTTTCTTACTCTTGACACCATTATATCTGTCCAAACCATTTGCTATTTTTTAAAAGATATTTGTCTCTGATTTTACACCATAATATCAGACTGCCTTTAAAAAAAAAAAAAGATTATCATTTCTTCACACAAGTTATACATACACTACATACTGATTGTTACACATAGAGTATATTGTTTGATTCGTTTGATGATTCGTAATATATGTCTTAAACTTATTGTAATCATTAGCAATTTATGTTATAATCACTCCTCAGTTTGCAGTGCAGATTAAAGGTACATAGTGACATTCATATGTGACACAGTGTAATGAACAGAAATTTTACTGCACGGGCATGTCACATTATTGATGCCATCATGGAAGCACTTGCTGCCGGCTCTGCTGCTAACGTTAATGCTCCAGTAGCAGATGACAAGCATCTTGACTAAAGTGGTGAAACTTGGTGAACTCCGTGGTGGTGATGAAAATAACGTTACACCGGCCGTATTTTCAAGAAATATTTTCGTAAGTTGGAGTGAAAGATTCTTCCTACCGGATTAAGTGCCTGTTATGCCTACAGAGAGTGACTGAAATATTGGCATTCAAAAACTCCCCGTCCAACCTGAAGAAGCACATCGAGATAGGTTAAATACATTTTCATTCAATGAAGCCATAATGTCATGTTGGGACCTGGTATCTGTGAACCATAGTTGGGCCTACATGTGTAGTCAAAAGCCTGACCGCATGTCTCCTTTGCTCTGGAGACAAAGGAGAGCTTCCAGAACTCAGTCTCCCAGGGTGCTTCATCTTCACATATAGGTGGTAAAACTGCTCCTGAAGACAACTCTCAACCACTATTGGTCACTGTGTGCCCCATGACCCATGAGGTCACAAGGCCAATATAAGCCGAGTTTCCTAGCTCTCTTCTCTGTTCTGCCTCTTCCCCTGCTGACCGCTCCTGGTGGAGTAGGTTCTGGCCCTGCTCTCCCAGCCAGGGAGACTTCCTCCCTACACAAGCTCCTCAACTTCCAGCAGGCCTGCCTGGAGCAGACTGCTAAAACATTCCAAAGGCAGTGACGCGAGAGCCTGCCTAAGAACTTCAGCACAATTGGCCACGACACAAGGTCTGACCAGCAGATGCACAACAGGAGCCACCAACCAACAAGACCACTTCACTCGACTTCAAACAGCACATCCAAAAAGGACCTTTCCCTCTTTTTCATGGACGGGTAACACAACTGGGCTCTATTATTACGCTAGGCTAAGCAAAGGACTGTTTAGTCCTATTTCTATTTCATGTGATGTTTATAAGTTTGAATTGTGTTGTTGTGATATTTGGTAATATGTTATTTGAAAGTTAATGTTAGTTCTGTTATACTGATCAGTTTCTTTGCATGCATCTAACTACTTTCTTTAACCTGGCACCAACACCTCACACACTCATTTCCACAAACTTAACACATACATGTGATCTCAGCCACATGGTCTCACAACTCCATCTTCATTAATGTTGCGTAAGTGTGAATTTTGCCAACCTCTACACTGTCAAGAACTCCATATTTTTCAACTTTGCTAGCTATTGATGTGGTAATTTTGGTTATAGTTATTTATTTAATTATTAATCAGAGTTCCAAATTTGTAGTCAGTAAGACTTATTTCTTAAATTGGCTATCTTTTCCCTTCCTTTGAAGGGTGGTGCCCCGATTTATCCTTTATCAGTTTAATATTAATATTTTTAATATTAATATTTAATATTTCTCTGATAGCCACATTTATTGAATGCCCAAAAGCACACCATTTAATGGTGCCCCGCATGAAGGAAAGTACATAATCGTACCCCGCGCAAGGGAAAGTACATAATCACAACATTTTTGGTGCTCTGTGTGAGGCAAAGTCATGAATAATAACATTATTTTGACTCCTCGTGGAGCACAGCACAACAGTCACAGTTATTTAAGTGATCGCTGCTGATGACGGGCTCTCCATCTCCTCTTTAGTCGCATCCATTTTTTTTGCCTAAATATGGATTTATCCTCACCCAAAAGGCAGAGCATATTCTCCAGTCCCTGCAAAGGCTTTGTTCTCACATGTGAACTGGTCAACGCACCCCTCCAGCCAGCCACGTCAGATGAAGATTCAGAGAGACTGCATGGAGAGGACACTGTGATGGGAGAATCTCCAAGAGTAGTCACACCACTGGGGCTGTGAGGTGGCCACCTTTTGTGTTTTCCTCCTGTGGATGACTGCTCTTCAGGGTAGGACAATTTCTCTTCCAGGAGTCTTTGGAGCTATTATATATGGATTGTTGGACAGAGCTGGAATTAGTGATACTGTGGCTTAATTGTTCATTTCTTCTTTGTTCCACAGGCACAGCAGCAGTGCAGCACGGCTAATCTCCAATTGGGACATGATGTTGCAACTTATCACCTAACTAATACTATTTCCAATAATGTGACTATGCCACGGAAATAATTCAGACAAGAAAGGAGTACGCGGGAATTAAGAAAGTTTTAAAAGAGAGAGGCATCCGTTTCTAGACACCTATGGCCAGAATGAGGATACACTGGGACACCGGCCCATGGCCATGGCAACAGGTAGGAAACAAAGAGGACACCGCAACACGAGCAAAACATAAACTACAGAAATACCGAGGAATGGACAAATAAAGTATGTAAGTGCATCTAAATGAATAAGTAAGTGAAAGATAACACATGTTAGACACTGAAGACAAATAGTCTAAGAGATTGTATATAGGTCTTCAGTCTTCACTGTTAGGACTGATCGGACGCTGTATGTGTGAGCTATAATGATCACTTCATTCCCAAAACACAGGCTCTCTAGTGGTTCCAAGAGTCTGTAAGAGTAGAGCAGGAGGTCGAACTTTTAGCTATCAGGCTCCTCTCCTATGGAACCAGCTCCCAATCTGGGTTCGGGAGGCAGACACTGTCCCAGCATTTAAAGTAAAACTAAAAACCTTCCTCTTTGACAAAGCCTATAGTTAGGGCTGGATCAGGTGAGTCCTGAACCATCCCTTAGTTGTGCTGCTATAGGTTTAAACTGCTGGGGGAACTCCCATTATGCACTGAGCACTTCATCACTTCCCTCTGTCTCTCTGTCTCTCTGCCCCCCCACACCTGTTTATTTATTTATTTATTTATTTTAACATGTCATCATGTCAAAGTGTCACTTTGTCCTCCCATAGTCCCTCTGGCTCTTCTCTCTCTCTCGTTTCAGATAACTCTGGCACCGGGACTGCAGGACAACAACGACTACCATCACCATTGTTATCATTAATTACAATAACTCAGTAATTCATTAATATATATAATCCTGTTGTAGATCACTACATTGTTATTGTTATCTCTCTCTTCTCTCCCCCGCTTTCCACCCATCTCTCCTTTCCTCCCCCCTTACGTTTCTTTCCTCACCCCAACCGGTCGAGGCAGATGACCCCCCACATTGAGCCTGGTTCTGCCAGAGGTTTCTCCCTGTTAATGAGGGAGTTTTTCCTCCCCACAGTGCTTGCTCATTGTGGGAACTGTTGGGTTTCTCTACGTTAATATTGTTTCAAGGTTTTGACTTTTAAATGTAAAGTGCCTTGAGATAATGTAAAATATGAATTGGCGCTATATAAAAAAAATTGAATTGAATTGAATTAATGAGACAGATGCTCAAGAGAATCTGGATAACAAGAATGGACCTCACTAAGGAGGGGCCCCCATATTTCATCTGAATTTCCCCTCAACCCACGGGGGAAACGTGGGGGGCAAGTGCCTACTGTTGTATTCTTAGTTCGATTTTTTTTTTATTGCTGAGTTGCTCAATGTTCTTTGGGCTATTGTTTGTTCTCATGGTATATAATATATATATATATATATATATCATGGAGTATAATGCCATTTTCCAAAGCTATAAATGAACAGCATATCGTTAGTGTCGTTAAATGTTAATGGTTTAAATAATCCAATTAAAAGGACTAAGATAATTTTGAAAATGAGAAAACTTAAGGCTCAAGTTATCTTCATGCAGGAAACACACCTTTCCCAGGAAGAGCATGAAAAGCTGAAGAAATTTGGTTTTAGAAACACCTATTACAGTACTTGTAAACAAAGCAACAAAAGAGGTGTGGCAATACTTATACAAAACTCAACTAAATTTGAATGTCTAAAAGAAATCAAGTATACAGAAGGACGATATATTATAGTGAAGGGGAAACTACAGGAAGAGACGGTTACGTTAATTAATGTATATGCCCCTCCAGAGAGTACTAAACAATTCTTTAAATCATTATTCCCAGTCATGGCCTTAAAATCTGAAGGTATAGTGATATGTGCTGGTGATTTTAATATGATAATGGATCATAGGGTAGACACAACAAGTATAAAAAGAAATAAGACACATATATCTAAATTTGTAAACATGTCGTTGAAGGAACATGGACTGGTTGATGTATGGCGTGAACTGCATCCGAAGGAAAAAGACTATACACATTACTCTACTTTATATAACACCCCTCGCCCGGGGAGTAACTCAATGTAGAACCGCCACTGCCCTTAAGGAAGGTGGATTGCCACCCTCATGTAATGAAGCAATCATATCTGTAATCCCCAAGGAGGGTAAAGACGCAGAATATTGTAACAATTACAGACCCATTTCTATGCTCAATGTAGATTACAACATATACACATCCATTATAGCAAGGAGATATCAGAATTTCATGACAGAATTAATTGATGAGGACCAAACTGGATTTACTACAGGACGACAAACATTAGCGAACATAAGAAGGACCCTGCAAATAGTAAACTCGATACAAATGAAGGAAACTAAGGCTATATTGCTGAGTCTTGATAGCGAAAAGGCTTTTGATGGCGTAAATTGGATATTTGTATATTTAACATTAGAATGTTTTGGATTTAACAAAGAAGCCATTAAATGCATCAATACAATATACCAGAATGCTATAGCTAGAATAAAAATTAATGGTAGTCTAACAAAAAGCATAAAGCTACAGAGGGGAACATACCAAGGATGTTGCCTGTCCCCTCTCCTCTTTGACTTATACATTGAACCTCTGGCGCAGGCTATAAGACAGTGTGAGGAAATAAAGGGAATACATATTAAAAAACCAAAACATGTAATAAGTCTGTTTGCAGACAATGTAATAATATATTTAGAAAGACCTGATACAAACCTAACACATTTAAGTATATAAGTATATACGGAGACCACTCATTATATAAAACAAATGTGAATAAAACACAGATTCTGGCTTTTAATTATACCCCTTCCCAAGAAATTACAAATGCTTATAAATGGAAATGGAAGTCATAAAGCATAAAATATCTTGGGGTAACCCTAACAAAACAGATAAGCCATCTTCAGAAGATAAATCCAGCCATGTTTTCATTGTGATCAGATTCATATACAAATTAAGAGGATATTGAGAGATGGTCAACCATATCACTGGAGGTCAGTTCAAAGATTGACATTATTAAAATGAACATTTTCCTGATGCTGTTGTATTTCTTCCAATCCCTTACTGTCAAGATACAGTTAGAAAGATTTAAAACCTGGGACAAAATGATATCGAGGTTCATTTGGAGTGGTAAAAAACCAAGAATAAAATATAGCACGCTACAACTGGCTAAGAATCGGGGGGGATTCCCATGGCACTCCCAAATTTAAAGGATTATTATGAGGCAGCACAACTTGGTCAAGTGGTGTGACAAGCATTATAACTCCAAATGGAAAGAGATTGAGATGAGGGTGGCTAGCAAACCAGTGCAATCCCTTTTGGGCAACATTACATTGATAAAAACTACTCAAAGGTTCAATAGATCCAATAACCTCCCACACACTGACTATCTGGGCTGATTTCAATAAAAGGCATAGATTGGAAAAGAAAGTGAGATTGTTGAGCTGGATTGCATATGATGAAAGATTCAAGCCAAACTTGAGTGACCTGACATACAGGAACTGGGAGAGGAAGGGAATCACTGCCATGTGTACAATACTAAAGAATGGAAACAACATGTCTTTTCAGGACCTTAGAGAAATGTATGGATTAAAAAATTAGGATTTTTTTTAGATAACTACAGCTAAGGGATTATATTATAAGGGAAATAGGGAGCGCAAAAATATTAAACGGAGTGATAGATGTACTAATGCGAGTATATAATGGGTCAAAAATCAAGGTGGTATCTGTGTTATATCAAAACCTCAGAGACTGTACGAGTGCTTCAACTGATTACATTAGGGCTAGATGGGAGACGGAGCTGGTCCTGCAGTCAGGCCCCCAGTTTAGCCAGGCAGGGCCTCACAACCAGTCACAGGTTAGGTACTAACTATAGGTTAGAGAGCGATTCAGAGGAACTTTATCAATACCTGTATCAAGAAAGATACTTATTAATGGAGGAGGTCGTAATTCATGATTACTCAGAGTAGTGAACCTGACTGAGTATAGAGACGTTTACATTGGTAGAAACCTCCCGTTTGGCACGAAGAAATTCTTCTTTCATTAAATTGTAAAAACTGTGCATGATTGATTTCTTCTGTGGTTGTTTAAAGAATCAGTGGTGTCAGTGATAGTGCTGTGCTTTAGAGTTCTGGGAAACACCACAGAGCAACTACAGGTTACAGATATTATTCATCTTTGGTTCATCATGTTAGGAGGACAATATTAAGATCAGGACAGAGATTATACAAGGCTGGGTTAGGTATAAATGTGTGTGGTAAAGTATATGAGTTGCTTATGGACGAGGCAGTTATGTGATCCTGTAAGATAACTATAGAATAGATTTTTTTATTTGTATCTGAAAGAACATAGTTCCAAAGAAATCAGGTGTAATCATGACAGTGGATGTATAGTATATAGTATATAGTATATAGAAGCATAGGAAGTGTCCATATCTCCATTTAGCTCAAAATCACAGTGAAAAAATATCACAACAAAACAGCTTCTAAATAAAAGTATTAGATTCTTGTGTGACCCAGGTTAAAAATCTGTATTAAAAACAATAAATTAGTTGATTGAATGACGACAAGTGAAACTCATGGTGGAAAAATCAATTCATTAATACTACGTTTTGGTTAATAATAAAAAACAGATGTTTATCTAAAAGGAGAGATAGAACCATAATAAAATAATTTATAGAGAGTTTTAGTTTGAAGGAGACGGGTTGGAGACGGTCTGTCACCCAATCAGAAAAGAAGCCCCGCCCATTGAGCTGATCGGAGCAGGTTCACTTCCTCTGAAGTTGCCGGGAGGAGAGAGAGCAAGGCGCATTAAACAGACACTCACCATAGGAAGATAAAACAAGAAAAGTGGATCAGACTCGGAAAAACTGCCGAAGAAATCTCCCGGGACGACCAGGACCTGTGTGAGCACAGTCGGAGGAACCTGTCGGGAAGAGAAACGCATCGGTGAGCGGCCGTCTTGATGTGCTAGGCTAATAGCTAATGCAATGAGTTAACCGTTAGCATAGGAGCTAACATCAGAGCACTAACTCCGGTGCTGATTGGCGCGAGAGAGACACACTACGACACACCACACATTAATGCTGAAGCCCTGATCCGACATTTTAAAGGTGCATTGTGAGACATTTGTTTGCTCCTTTGTTGCACAAAGAGCTGTATTATGTGTGTGTTTAGCACCTTATTTGTGCATTCTAAGCTCATCCAGCCATATTTTATTAGCTGTGCACATTACATGTTTTTCTTTCTAGATGATTGATATTGTTTTATGTGCTAATTACGATGTAAAGAGCACAGGATATTTTGATACTGTTGATTTGGAGTGAGGAAGATTAGTTAAATAACATAATCTGATATTTTGAGTGTTGCTTATTTTATTACTGAACATTGTGATAGCATGTTGCAACAGTAATTGAGTAAAATTGTTATTCTCTATTAGGCCTGGGACGATAACAAATTTTGCTGGACGATATATTGTCCCACGAATTATTGCCGATAAACGATATTATTGTCAACATGATAATATATCATAATAATGCACACCCTTTCAAATACAATAAACTTTTATTTTTCAGTAATTTTTTACCATCGTAATTGTAATTTCAGGAACGTTGAAATATCCTAAATAAATAAAACAAACAAAGAATAAAATGGACTCTCAGTCTCTGTTAGCAAAAACAGCACTCAAATATAAAACCACACACAACCAAGACAATAAATAAAATAGCTTATCAAGTCTCGATTAACAAAATTGCACTTCAATAAATATTGAACATTTAGGCCGTTTGTGACATGTATTTTCTTGCAGGCAATTCGTTCTGTCTGTCAAACGTTTGCAGCATCTCTCTCAATGCTGGTTTTTCAACTGTACTAAAGGGCAGCATTTCTTTTGCGATGCAGCAAACTACCATTTTTGCTCCATTTATATTTACTTTGTCGACCAAACGCCTCAGTGAGTGTTGACTTTCGGGACGAAGGCTCGGCATCTTGAGGTGCACTTTTTTTTCCCCAGCTGGGAACACTGGGTTGGGTGGTTGTGCTTTAGGTGGGCATGCAACTTTGTTGTGTTGCTTTTTTTTGTTGACACCACTTTTGAACTGGCTCGTCCGTGTTGATGGGCTCACCTTGCTCATTCGGTGAGCAGATGTGGTAGAAATAACTATTTTTGTACAATGTTTATTTTTTTAGTACATCAGTTTGGCTGAAATCTGTGGTGCTTCCACCTGCTGAACACAGAATAAACTATAAGTACCAGTCTTGGCTGATTAACACAGCTCATATTACATGTGTAAAAATTATTGTAGGCTATTGTATTGTACAGTATCTGTAAATAATCGTGTTTCTCTTCTGTTCCTTAATATCTACAGATATGACAATGATTTCAGCATAAAATATCCTTTAACATGACTTTTTTCATTTCATTACATGAAGCACTGCAACACCTGATGTCCTCTGAATCCACTGTGGCAGCAGCAACAAGGTGGAGATCGGCAGCTTCAGGCTGGTCAACATGTTAATAATATTGAGTAAATTTCTATATCCATTATGGTTGGTAAAATGAACACTGTTATCACAACAATGTTCATCTTTTACTTTCTGATTTGATAAACTTTAGATAAAATGTCTTTTCTTTTTTGTCATAAGAGACAGAACACGGTCAGCACAGCTGTGTCCCTCAGGTTCGACCGTCCCTAATAAAATGACAGGAAACATAAAAGTATGGCATTATTGCTGAGATAAGTGTTACTTTCAAACAAAGTCTGTCCTTATATTCTGTGGATATTCAACTATGTATTTGAATATGGTTTGGGATTAAACAGTGTACTACAATGAATGTGCAGTCTGGAGTTCTTTCACATTAAAAGTATTGCATTTATAATGTAATGCATCATGTGCAATCATTTGCTTTAATTGTTAGTAAGTTATGAAAACAGGTCTATACCTGGTAGGTAAACTGTTCATTCATAAATAAAGTCCAGCTCAACAAGTTTCACACTGCAGCAGCTGCACTAACGTTATTTCTGAACCAATAATCTAATAAAACATTATTACTGAAGTTACCCACAGTAACGTAGTCAAGCCAAATAGGTTGGGGAGCTGAACAACTTTACATAACGTTAAATATCTAACTTGGTGGAGCTCATTCACTAAACACACAGTCGCCTTCAGTTTAAAAGATTTATCACCATAAACTCTAATGCTCCTCTCTCCACTGTGTGAACCGCTTCATGTCGGTTTAATAACCCCCGTCACTCCCGTTAGCATTGCCATTACTGCTGGTATGTTGCCTGGAGGTTAGCGGAGCTAAGCTAACCAGCCAGGTACTGATACCTGCTCATCACTACTGACACGTAAATAAAAGGCAGTACTTTACACACCACAGACACTTCTCCGTCAGGACAATCAGCCGAACAACAAACGATAATATTCACATGTGAATGAAAACTCCTCCCCAGACCCGGTCGCGTTCGGTGACGGGAATTAGCCTGGAATTAGCCCCCCCTCCCCCCCCAGAGTTGTTACGAAGGAAGAACTTACTGATTGAGTCTAAAACCGTATTTTGAACCAGGCTGTAAACAGGTTTAATTCTGCTCTAAAGTCTGGCGTTTTAACATGGGAGTCAATTCCCATTGACTCCCTCTTGGAGCCAGCCTCAAGTGGCCACCCAGTGAACTGCAGTTTTTTGCACTTCCGCAGTGGCCTCAGCGCTCAGCCCGGGATGTTGCCGCTTGGTGTGGAGCCAATGCTAGCGGCCCTGCCTCCCCCCACAGAGACAAAGAGACTGGATGACTGACAAGAGGGTTCACTCTGTTCATTCCGCTATGGAACAAACGCCCCCAGGTGCTGAGACCGAGCTCAGAGTGAACCCTCTTGTCATCCAGCCTGCTTGGAGGCGAGAGAAGAGGAAAACAAACGCGCATGCACATGGCAATAAATTGAGGCGGGAAAAATTATCGAGTTCATTTTAATTTATCGTGCGATTAATTGATTTATTGATTATCGGCCCAGGCCTATTCTCTATTGATAAAGAGTTTATGTAGATTTAACATGATTAATGTACTATAATTCATTTTTTGAGATTTGAGAAAATTAAGATGAATGCTCTGATCCAACTTATCGTAGGTCAGGTTTTTTGATGGACCCATTGAGAGTTTGACCTACCTGGATGTTGGAGCCAGTCAAAGTTTGATGGCGAGCCAGACCCCGGAGGATACTTAGAGATACTACGCCGTGGAACCTGAATCCTTTTACACTTTACATACACACACACACACACCATCCACGCAACAGTGCGGTGGGACTGATTTTCCACCTTCACAGTGTTGACTGAACAGTGACTGAAAACAGGTGAACTGAACTTTAGAAAAAACGCAGCTGCAAAACTTTATTTTATTTTTTATTTTCTATACTTACCCGGGTAAGAGTTGTGATAATTTGTGTGATTGATGTTTTTATTCATCCTTCCCATCCTGTAATAAATAGGGAAGCGTATACTCCTGCGTCATCGTTTGATCAATCCTGGGCTCCATAGTCGATCTTAGAACTTCTGATTTCACTGGTTATTGAACCTAGTTACTATTTTTCAGTACTATTCTCTTTTCCTCTCAGAAGGGTTACACTTGTTTAGTTTTATTTCATAATACATGATAATATTGGATCATTCATTTGTATTTATCAGCATGTAAGCTTGTTGCAGTGTCTCAAACCCAGTTTTTCATCAATGTCACAGAAGAACAACAATGAAATGGACGGCTACACACCAGAATTGTATTGACCTGAGGGCAGAAAGTGACCTTACTTTGGAGGAGATGGATGACAAGGAGTTGTTGGACATGGTCTGGGCAGTGGTCAACAAATTGTCAGAGGGCACAAATAACCATCCACTTCCTCAAGATGTCCCTGCTCAGGAATTGCATGACTTGTTCAACTGGACTGGTTCTGATGAGGACCCCCCCCCCTAATAGCATCACCTCTCAGCTTGGAGCAGCATCCTCCTGAAACCCAATGGTGAACTGGCTGCTGCCATAAATCACCAGCAAGTGTCCTGCAGTCAGGCCCCGTGTTCAGCCAGGCAGGGCCTCACATCCAGACACAGGTAAGGTACTAACTATAGGTTAGAGAGCGATTCAGAGGAACTTTATCGATACCTGTATCAAGAAAGATACTTATTAATGGAGGATGGGGTAATTCATGAGTACTCAGAGTAGTGAACCTGACCGAGTATAGAAACGTTTACATTGGTAGAAACCTCCCGTTTGGCACGAAGAAATTCTTCTTTCATTAAATTGTAAAAACTGTGCATGATTGATTTCTTCTGTGGTTGATTAAAGAATCAGTGGTGTCAGTGATAGTGCTGTGCTTTAGAGTTCTGGGAAACACCACAGAGCAACTACAGGTTACAGATATTATTCATCTTTGGTTCATCATGTTCAGGAGGACAATATTAAGATCAGGACAGAGATTATACAAGGCTGGGTTAGGTATAAATGTGTGTGGTGGTGGTTTTAACTCTCTGACACCAAGGGGACAGATGACACAGAGGATGCAGGTTGTCTTATCTCTTATTTTGTGTCTGTTCTTGTCTCCAGTTCAACAATGTGCCATCAGGGAAGCTGACCAAACACCTGGAGGTGAGGCTGGCTCCTGTTGGATTATTGTAAGTATCGCACACATTAATGCAAACACACACAAACACACCTCTGAGCTACTGTTTCTATTTGTCTTCTTATGTGTCTGATTGTGTTTATGTAGCAAAGGAAAGGGGGTTTACGGGGCTCCAGGAGACAGACTTCCTTTTCCCGTGACCAACCGCCACTCACAGTAAGTCTGCCTGACTAGTTCACAGTCACCTTGTCTGTCATGAATTTATATTTCTTTGATTGAGATGCTTTCATGTTCTTTTCTTTCCTCACACTTTTAAACATTGGTAATTCATGCTTTCTGTGTTTTTTCTGTTTTTCCACAGAAAGAGAAAATGTGAGAGCTAGCAGGATGATGACATGCCGTATGTCAAGCTTTCGAAGACGGAACAGACACTAAACGCTGTTGCTGAGCTCGAAACTCCTGACTGTGCAGTCGTTGAGCCCAACGTTGAAAAGAGAGTATGTGTCTTTGCTTTGTAGGTTTGAGACTCTGTGTCACACAAACCTCATCCAGCTGTGTCTATGACCACACTTCTAAAACCGTTCTCTAACTATAATTCTTGACATCATGACACATCTATATACCCAGATTTAACTTGTGCAAAACAAGAAAGACACCAGTTCATTGTTGATATGCATTATGATACATACCAAATAGATATTAGAAATATAATAAAACAAATGATTTACCAAAATAAAATTAAAATCGCGTTTATAAAAATACTATATATATATACATATACATACATACAGATATACATGCAGATATACATGCATTTATACTTCTGACCAAATGTATTTATGCAAATATTTTAATGACCTATTTTTCTTATAGTAGAGTAGGTTTTAATAATGTGACTTTACTTTTACTTTTGTTAATATAAAGTATTCTGTTACATTTCATTACTGGATGAATAAGAAGTATTTAAGTGGGTAGAGAAGAGACGGGGACTTTGATACTGATTATAAAGGCTCAGTATAGTGTATGACTTGCTTATGGATGAGGCACTGATACAATCCTGGATGAAAACTATTATAACTAACAGGTTGTGGTTTTAACTCTCTGACACCAAGGGGACAGATGACACAGATGATGCAGGTTGTCTTATCTCTTATTTTGTGTCTGTTCTTGTCTCCAGTTCAACAATGTGCCAGCAGTGAAGCTGACCAAACACCTGGAGGTGAAGCTGGCTCCTGTTGAATTATTGTAAGTATCACACACATTAATGCAAACACACACACACACACCTACCTCTGAGCCTCCGTTTGTATCTGTCTTCTAATGTGTCTGATTGTGTTCATGTAGCAAAGGAAAGGTGATTTATGGGGCTCCAGGAGACAGAGTTCCTTCTCCCTGTCCAGACACAGGAGGCTCTGGAAGAGATGGCAGCTGACACTGTCGCTGCTGTCCAGACACAGGAGGCTCTGGAAGAGATGGCAGCTGCCGTTGCTGTCGAGGCACAGGGGGCTCAGGAGAAGATTGCAATGGAATTGAATGCTGCAAGAAACAGCTCTCTGTCAGCTCTCCTGTTTTCTACTATGGATTATCCAATGCATCTAGTTGAGGACAATCTTCTTCTCCAAAATTCAGTTAAAATAAAAAAAAAAAGATTACAATGGTACTTCAAGCTCCTGAAGTTTGTTACATTCTCCTATGTGTTTTAACCTGTAATGGAAAT